>NC_060191.1:6617151-6917151 GCF_021184085.1 Oncorhynchus gorbuscha
AAAAAAGTGTTAAACAAATCAAAATATATTTTATATTTGAGATTCTTCAAAGTAGCCACCCTTTGCCTTGAGGACAGCTTTGCACACTCTTGGCATTCTTTCAACCAGCATCAAGAACAACAGTCCATCATTACTTTAAGACATAAAGGTCAGTCAATCCTGAAAATTGAAAGTTTCTTCAAGTGCAGTTGCAAAAACCATCTGGCGCTGTGATGAAACTGGCTCTCATGAGGACCACCACAGGAAAGGAAGACCCAGAGTTACCTCTGCTGCAGAGGATAAGTTCATTAGAGTTCATTAGAGTTCAGAAATTGCAGCCCAAGTAATGCTTCACAGAGTTTAAGTAACAGACACATCTCAACATCTACTATTCAGAGGAGACAGCGTGAATCAGGCCTTCATAGTTGAATTGCTACTAAACCACTACTAAAGGACACCAATAAGAAGAAGAGACTTGCTTGACCCAAGAATCACGAGTAATGGACATTAGACCGGTGGAAATCTGTCCTTTGGTCTGATGAGTCCAAATTTGAGACTTTTGGTTCTAACCGCCATGTCTTCGCATGTGTGGCTCCAACCGTGAAGCATGGAGGAGGAGGTGTGATAGTGCTTTGCTGGTGACACTGTCAGTGATTTATTTAGAATTCAAGGCACACATAACCAGTATGTGTACCACAGCATTCTGCAGCGATACACCATCCCATCTGGTTTGCGCTTAGTGGGACTATAATTTGTTTTTCAACAGGACAATGTGTCATGTATTGTCATATATTGTCATGTCTTGTCCCTGTGCTTTCTCTTCTATTTGTTTCCCCCTGCTGGTCTTATTAGGTTTCTTTCCCTCTCTCTATCCCTCTCTCTCTCTATCGTTCCGTTCCTGCTCCCAGCTGTTCCTCATTCTCCTAACGACCTCGTTTACTCTTTCACACCTGTCCCCTATTTTGCCCTCTGATTAAGTCTCTATTTCTCTCTCTGTTTCTGCTTCTGTCCTTGTCGGATCCTTGTTTGCTGTGCTGTGTTCTTGTTCCGGCCTGTCGTGTTTTGCCTTCATCAGATGCTGCGTGTGAGCAGGTGTCTCTGTCAGCTACGGCCTGCGCCTACCCGAAGGGACCTGCAGTCTGTGGCAGCTTATCCTGTTATTCCCCTCTACAACTAGAGGATTTCTGTTATCCACGTTTGGACATTTCCTGTTAAGGATTCTGGATTATGTTATTTTCTGTTTGGAATGTAATAAACTCAGTTTCTGTTAAGTCGCTTTTGGGTCCTCACTCACCTGCATAACAGAAGGATCCGACCAAGAATGGACCCAGCGACTACGGATCCTCGTAACTCAGCCGTCGAGATCCAGGGAGCGATGCTCGGCAGACACGAGCAGGAATTGTCTGCTGCTCGGCATGCCGTTGAGACCCTGGACGCTCAGGTCTCCGACCTCTCAAGACAGTTTCACAATCTCCGTCTCGATCCACCAGCTACTTCCTGGGCTTCCGAGTCTCCGGAACCCAGAATTAATAACCCACCGTGTTACTCTGGGCAGCCCACTGAATGCCGCTCGTTTCTCACCCAGTGTGATATTGTGTTCTCTCTCCAGCCCAACACATACTCAAGGGGTAGAGCTCGTATCGCCTACGTCATATCTCTCCTTACTGGACGGGCTCGTGAGTGGGGCACGGCAATCTGGGAGGCAAGGGCTGAGTGTACTAACGAGTATCAGAACTTTAAAGAGGAGATGATACGGGTTTTTGATCGTTCAGTTTTTGGGAAGGAGGCTTCCAGGGCCCTGGCTTCCCTATGTCAAGGTGATCGATCCATAACGGATTACTCTATAGAGTTTTGCACTCTTGCTGCCTCCAGTGACTGAGCCGGCGTTGCTCGCTCGTTTTCTGGAGGGACTCCACGCAGAGGTTAAGGATGAGATTCTCTCCCGGGAGGTTCCTTCCAGCGTGGATTCTTTGATTGAACTCGCCATCCGCATAGAACGACGGGTAGATCTTCGTCACCGAGCTCGTGGAAGAGAGCTCGCGTTAACAGTGTCCCTCCTCTCCGCATCACTACCATCTCCCCCCACTGGCTCAGGTGTTGAGCCCATGCAGCTGGGAGGTATTCGCATCTCGACTAAGGAGAGGGAACGGAGAATCACCAACCGCCTCTGTCTCTATTGCGGTTCTGCTGGACATTTTGTCATTTCATGTCCAGTAAAAGCCAGAGCTCATCAGTAAGCGGAGGGCTACTGGTGAGCGCTACTACTCAGGTCTCTCCATCAAGATCCTGTACTACCTTGTCGGTCCATCTACGCTGGACCGGTTCGGCAGCTTCCTGCAGTGCCTTGATAGACTCTGGGGCTGAGGGCTGTTTTATGGACGAAGCCTGGGCTCGGGAACATGACATTCCTCTCAGACAGTTAGGGGAGCCCACGGCCATGTTCGCCTTGGATGGTAGTCCTCTCCCCAGTATATTATGTGAAACACTACCTTTAACCCTCACAGTATCTGGTAACCATAGTGAGACCATTTCTTTTTTGATTTTTCGTTCACCTTTTACACCTGTTGTTTTGGGTCATCCCTGGCTAGTGTGTCATAATCCTTCTATTAATTGGTCTAGTAATTCTATCCTATCCTGGAACGTTTCTTGTCATGTGAAATGTTTAATGTCTGCTATCCCTCCTGTTTCTTCTGTCCCCTCTTCACAGGAGGAACCTGGTGATTTGACAGGGGTGCCGGAGGAATATCATGATCTGCGCACGGTCTTCAGTCAGTCCAGAGCCACCTCCCTTCCTCCTCACCGGTTGTATGATTGTAGTATTGATCTCCTTCCGGGGACCACTCCCCCCCCAGGGTAGACTATACTCTCTGTCGGCTCCCGAACGTAAGGCTCTCGAAGATTATCTGTCTGTTGCTCTCGACGCCGGTACCGTTGTGCCTTCTTCCTCTCCCGCCGGAGCGGGGTTTTTTTTTTGTTAAGAAAAAGGACGGTACCCTGCGCCCCTGCGTGGATTATCGAGGGCTGAATGACATAACGGTTAAGAATCGTTATCCGCTTCCCCTTATGTCGTCAGCCTTCGAGATTCTGCAGGGAGCCAGGTTCTTTACTAAGGTGGACCTTCGTAACGCTTACCATCTCGTGCGCATCAGGGAGGGGGACGAGTGGAAAACGGCGTTTAACACTCCGTTAGGGCATTTTGAATACCGGGTTCTGCCGTTCGGTCTCGCTAATGCTCCAGCTGTCTTTCAGGCATTAGTGAATGATGTACTGAGAGACATGCTGAACATCTTTGTTTTCGTTTACCTTGACGATATCCTGATTTTTTCACCATCACTCCAGATTCATGTTCAGCACGTTCGACGTGTTCTCCAGCGCCTTTTAGAGAATTGTCTTTATGTGAAGGCTGAGAAGTGCGCTTTTCATGTCTCCTCCGTCACATTTCTCGGTTCTGTTATTTCCGCTGAAGGCATTCAGATGGATCCCGCTAAGGACCATGCTGTCAGCGATTGGCCCATCCCTAAGTCACGTGTCGAGTTGCAGCGCTTTCTCGGTTTCGCGAATTTCTATCGGCGTTTCATTCGTAATTTCGGTCAAGTGGCAGCTCCTCTCACAGCCCTTACTTCTGTCAAGACGTGCTTTAAGTGGTCCGTTTCCGCCCAGGGAGCTTTTGATCTCCTCAAGAAGCGTTTTACATCCGCTCCTATCCTTGTTACTCCTGACGTCACTAAACAATTCATTGTCGAGGTTGACGCGTCAGAGGTGGGCGTGGGAGCCATTCTGTCCCAGCGCTCCCATTCTGAGGATAAGGTCCACCCTTGCGCGTATTTTTCTCATCGCCTGTCGCCGTCGGAACGTAACTATGATGTGGGAAACCGTGAACTGCTCGCCATCCGCTTAGCCCTAGGCGAATGGCGACAGTGGTTGGAGGGGGCGACCGTTCCTTTTGTCGTTTGGACTGACCATAAGAACCTTGAGTACATCCGTTCTGCCAAACGACTCAATGCGCGTCAGGCTCGTTGGGCGTTGTTTTTCGCTCGTTTCGAGTTTGTGATTTCTTATCGTCCGGGCACTAAGAACACCAAGCCTGATGCTTTATCCCGTCTCTTCAGTTCTTCTGTAGCCTCTACCGACCCCGTGGGGATTCTCCCTGAGGGGCGTGTTGTCGGGTTGACTGTCTGGGGAATTGAGAGACAGGTAAAGCAAGCACTCACTCACACTCCGTCACCGCGCGCTTGTCCTAGTAACCTTCTTTTCGTTCCCGTTTCTACTCGTCTGGCCGTTCTTCAGTGGGCTCACTCTGCCAAGTTAGCTGGCCACCCCGGCGTTCGGGGTACGCTTGCTTCTATTCGCCAGCGGTTTTGGTGGCCTACTCAGGAGCGTGACACGCGCCGTTTCGTGGCTGCTTGCTCGGACTGCGCGCAGACTAAGTCAGGTAACTCTCCTCCTGCCGGTCGTCTCAGACCGCTTTCCATTCCCTCTCGACCATGGTCTCACATCGCCTTAGACTTTAGCCGGTCTGCCTTCGTCAGCGGGGAAGACTGTTATTCTAACGGTTGTCGATAGGTTCTCTAAGGCGGCTCATTTTATTCCCCTCGCTAAGCTTCCTTCCGCTAAAGAGACGGCACAAATCATCATTGAGAATGTGTTCAGAATTCATGGCCTTCCGTTAGACGCCGTTTCGGACAGAGGTCCGCAATTCACGTCTCAGTTTTGGAGGGAGTTTTGTCGTTTGATTGGGGCTTCCGTCAGTCTCTCTTCCGGTTTTCATCCCCAGTCTAACGGTCAAGCAGAACGGGCCAATCAGACTATTGGTCGCATCTTACGCAGTCTTTCTTTTCGAAACCCTGCTTCTTGGGCAGAACAGCTCCCCTGGGCAGAATACACTCACAACTCGCTTCCTTCGTCTGCGACCGGGCTATCTCCTTTTCAGAGTAGCCTTGGGTACCAGCCCCCTCTGTTCTCGTCCCAGCTCGCCGAGTCCAGCGTTCCCTCCGCTCAGGCTTTTGTCCAACGTTGTGAGCGCACCTGGAAGAGGGTCAGGTCTGCACTTTGCCGTTATAGGGCGCAGACTGTGAGAGCCGCCAATAAGCGTAGGACTAAGAGTCCTAGGTATTGTCGCGGTCAGAGAGTATGGCTCTCCACTCGTAACCTTCCCCTTACGACAGCTTCTCGCAAGTTGACCCCGCGGTTCATTGGTCCGTTCCGTATTTCTCAGGTCGTTAATCCTGTCGCAGTGCGACTTCTTCTTCCGCGATCTTCGTCGCGTCCACCCAGTCTTCCATGTCTCCTGTGTCAAGCCTTTTCTTCGCGCCCCCGTTCGTCTCCCCCCGTCCTTGTCGAGGGCGCACCTATCTACAGGGTCCGGAAGATTATGGACATGCGTTCTCGGGGACGTGGTCACCAGTACTTAGTGGATTGGGAGGGGTACGGTCCTGAGGAGAGGAGTTGGGTTCCATCTCGGGACGTGCTGGACCGTTCGTTGATCGATGATTTCCTCCGTTGCCGCCAGGGTTCCTCCTCGAGTGCACCAGGAGGCGCTCGGTGAGTGGGGGGGTACTGTCATGTATTGTCATATATTGTCATGTCTTGTCCCTGTGCTTTCTCTTCTATTCGTTTCCCCTGCTGGTCTTATTAGGTTTCTTTCCCTCTCTCTATCCCTCTCTCTCTCTATCGTTCCGTTCCTGCTCCCAGCTGTTCCTCATTCTCCTAACGACCTCGTTTACTCTTTCACACCTGTCCCCTATTTTGCCCTCTGATTAAGTCTCTATTTCTCTCTCTGTTTCTGCTTCTGTCCTTGTCGGATCCTTGTTTGCTGTGCTGTGTTCTTGTTCTGGCCTGTCGTGTTTTGCCTTCATCAGATGCTGCGTGTGAGCAGGTGTCTCTGTCAGCTACGACCCGCGCCTACCCGAAGGGACCTGCAGTCTGTGGCCGCTTATCCTGTTATTCCCCTCTACAACTAGAGGATTTCTGTTATCCACGTTTGGACATTTCCTGTTAAGGATTCTGGATTATGTTATTTTCTGTTTGGACTGTAATAAACTCAGTTTCTGTTAAGTCGCTTTTGGGTCCTCACTCACCTGCATAACACAATGACCCAACACACCTCCAGGCTGTGTAAGGGCTATTTGACCAAGAAAGAGAGTGATGGAGGGCTACATCCGAAAACCTGGCCTCCACAATCACCCGACCTCAACCCAATTGAGATGGTTTGGAATGAGTTGGACCGCAGAGTGAAGCAAAAGTAGCCAACAAGTGCTCAGCATGTGGGAACTCCTTCAAGACTGTTGGAAAAGCATTCCTCATGAAGTTGGTTGAGAGAATGCCAAGAGTGTGAAAAGCTGTCATCAAGGCAAAGAGTGACAACTTTGAAGAATCTCAAATATAAAATAGCATTTTGTCTTCACTATTATTTTACAATGTAGAAAATAGTAAAAATAAAGAAAACCCCTTTTGAGTAGGCGTGTCCAAACTGGTACCGTATGTCAAGAGGTGACATTACATTTCTTGATCACAGTGCATAACCAATGTAATTGATGAAATGGTTGACATTGAGTCATTTTTGTAGACCTTCCCAGGGGAACTGTGCTGAGATTTCCCACATTTACTTTGTCTTGAACTTTCACATTTCAACCGAGTCATGTTGCTTCTGAAATCCTGTACGAATCACTGGTTCAATCAGGTTTAAAACAAGGTTTCAGTGGCAGACGGCTCAGTGCCTGGGAGAGGAATATTCACGTAACACATCCTCTGTTTATTTTTTTCCCATGATGAAAGGTCACACTTACACACATAACCTGCTTAAACATTAAAACACAAGAACGGAAGAATCACATGAATGATGAACAACGTCGTCCTCACATGACGGCCAGTAATAGTGAGTTTCAGATCCTCTGTTTATAGTGGACTAACTAGATCAGATCCTGTGATGTGAATTAAGACTGAAATTGGACTTCTGTTTTATCCCAACACCTCCTCCAAAAGACAAACGAACAAGGAAAATAAATCTCCCTAATCACATGTTTGTGTCAGTGCAGTGATTATTTAACTTGTCCAGCTGCATTTTTTTCAACCAGGTAAAGCACAATGACACACACCCATAGACAAACCGGTAAAACACACTCAGCAGAGGAACACAAACAATCTCCATCTCGTATATACAGTATACAGTAATGGAACCAATATCTAGAAATCATTATAAAACAATCACATAGACAAAGTAAACACACAGTGTAGTCATCTTACCTCTCTCCCTCTGTGTGTGTGTGTGCCTCAGACCTTGAGAAAGAAACCTTAACAATCCAGTGATATAATTCCTGGCCCTTTCCGTCACAGAAAGCAACACATTTCATACATTTTCCCTGTTGTGTCAGTGTGTGTAGTCCAGGGTTAATGTCGTGGTTTCTCTCCCATTCTCTCTCCTCTCAGGGGGTTTGTCAGGCTCCAGGGATTACTGTTGTGTGTCAGTGTGTGTAGTCCAGGGTTAGTGTCGTGGTTCCTCTCCCATTCTCTCTCCTCTCAGGGGGATTGTGAGGCTCCAGGGATAACTGTGTTGTGTAGCTCTGTGTTTGTCTAAGTCACACATTCAGTGTTGTCTCAACTCCGCCCTCTTCACCTGCACTACATCCATCTTTCTCTCCCATCGTTTCTCACTCCATTTCCTCCCCCTCTCCCTCATCCAGGGAGTCTATCGTAATGTTGTTACACCAGTTTAGTGGATCCATTTCTCCCCCTCTCCCCTCTCCCTCATCCAGGGAGTCTATCGTAATGTTGTTACACCAGTTTAGTGGATCCATTTCTCTCCCTCTCCCTCATCCAGGGAGTCTATCATAATGTTGTTACACCAGTTTAGTGGATCCATTTCTCCCCCTCTCCCCTCTCCCTCATCCAGGGAGTCTATCGTAATGTTGTTACACCAGTTTAGTGGATCCATTTCTCTCCCTCATCCAGGGAGTCTATCGTAATGTTGTTACACCAGTTTAGTGGATCCATTTCTCTCCCTCTGTATAAGTTATTTCCCTCATTCTGTCTTGACCTGTCAAACTCTTGTTGTGTTTGCTAACCCTTCGCCATCTCTCTTTTGACCTGGGGAAACAGGTTCTTCCACTTCTTTCCAGTCTATTTTCTGTCCTCTTCCTTTTGTTTCGCATATCTGGCATTTTCTCTCACCATAGCTGGCAACTAATGTTCCTAAAGCCTTGCTTGTCCTTAAATATGAATGTCAGGTTTCTTTCTGTAGCAGTAAACATTATTAGTGAAAAGACAGTCATCTATCTATTTCAAATAATCAGTTTCAGTCCGATTTAGAAAATAGACAACTTCAAATCAGTTCGATTATATTTATTCATCTTAATGAATTCCATATGTGACAGGTTTCATGTCCCAGTCACGTCTCAGTTTCATGTTTCAAGTCACAGTTTGGCAGCAGCAGGCTGGGGTCCCATCCACTTCTCTCCTAGAAGACACAAGGATATGATTGGATAAGGTCTGCACTGAGGTGAATCTTGATGGGCTCAAAGAGATGACAGTAATGATATAGGAACCAATATTTTAAACAACAGAATCTACCATATCTAGCAACCAGGAAGCAATAATGCAATAATGATAACGGTCTTGAGTTGAGTGATTACATACCTAGATACATCTATCAAAAGGTTGTGAGGTGCATGACATAAAACGTGTACAATGACATGTGACGTATTACAATAAGATGTACAGTATTGATTGCAGTCCCGTGTAGAAAATGGTGCCAGGACTGTGGGTTCGATTCCCAAGGAGACCCGTACAAAAAAAGTATTCAAATGTATGCACTCACTACTGTAAGTTGCTCTGGATAAGAGCGTCTGCTAAATTATGTAAAATGCCAAATTGCTGTAAGTCTATAGCCTACGGTAATTGTTATCATCTTAAAGGTTGACTTTGGACACAAAACGGTCAAACCCAGCCCCTTTCTCAATTTGGGGTGTGACTTTGGTGGTTCGCCGATGTGTCATTCTGGTCATGCGCGCCGCGCGACCAACTTGGCTAGTTCGTTACCTAAGCTAGCCACTGTAGCTAGCCAGTAACTCCTCCAGTATGTGTTGATGTAATATCACAGGATTCATTTTTGGACAGAAGCTATAGAGATCGGTAAGAAATGGCACTTCTGTAGCTAAATATTGTATTCATCCAATTTGTTTTTAAGCATTACATGCCCTGGTATGATGGTGGATTGATAAGTCATATTGGTTAAAGTAAATTCTATAATATGCTTTTTGTGAATATTCTGATGCAGCCAAAGTGGGAGTTTATGCAGGAACATTACACCTTATGATGACAGAGGAAGTGTGGGCTCACCTATGCAGTCGGCAATGAGCTCAAACCGGTCAGAGCCAAAGAACACCTCCGCCTTTCCATTCACATGACACACAGCCAGAGGAAAACCAAAGGCCTGAGGTAGAGAGTACAGAGACAAGGTGAGATCGCGAAAGAAGTGAATGTACTGATACTGATGTCCACTCCCACACTGACGGCTGCTATTGTCATTAACAGCCATCTAAACCATTTACATGTATGGGGTGGGGTTGGTTGGGAGGGAACAGGGAGAGGAGGGGGAGACACTGACCCTATGGTCCAGTGCTTCCTGGGTGGATCTCTTCAGCTTGTCTTTGATTTCCTTAGAGGTGGACAGTTTCAGCAGCTCTTCCACCTCACTGGCTGAGAGCCCCGCCTTCATGGCTGCCTGGAAAAAACATGAATCACATTAAAAACAAACAACCTGCAATGTTCAAATCCACGACGCCACTATCTACCCAGACCCAATCTCAAAATGCTCTAGGAGGATTATGCCCTCCAGCACTCAGGGATTGTGATCTTGAGAACAATGGCATTAGTGTTGGAAGATAACACATGTTTAACACTTTAGTAAAATGCACATTTTTCAGATATTATGTGAAAGGCACATGGGAAAAACACGCGACAGATGATGAATGGAGAGAAGCCTTGAATTCAAGCTACAGTGACTTGAGTACATCCTGGTACCTCAGAGAGTGATGCAGGCTGGGTAATGTCTTTGTCTTGGCTCCAGATCCTCATCCACAGCTCCCGTGACACCTGCTCTACCTGCTTATCTCCTCCCACCTCCCTCTCCTGTACCGCCGCCACAAAGCGCATGGCAGACAGCGAGCCTGGGACAAATACATGGTTGCAAGAGAATAATGTGGTGACCGTGAGGTCAGCAAGGAGTTTATTTTGCTTGACGGCGAGGCACAAAAAGGTTAATAGAGACCATACAGAGCAGTGTATTAGGTTCATAGGGATAAAGCTCATTGATAATATAGAACAGACATGTTGAAAGCACAGATGTTTTTCTCCTTGAGTGTCCCCAACAGACAGCAGTACTCAATGGAATGTTGAGCTACCAAATCTTGCTCTACTACACTGAGGCCAAAACCTGTTAAAGATGCTGTTTGATCTACATTAGGAAACATTCATTGATCTTTAAGATATGTTAAGATACATTCTATATAAGAAACAGTACTGGCATATTAGTGCTGTTCCCACCCTATGTGAACATATATCCAATAGCGTTGTTATAAGCTTGGCAAAATAGGCTACTGGCATATTTACATAAAGAAGATGCAGGGGGGTTGCACCTTTTTCGAACATGGCCTCAAAGGGGTCAGCAGGGAGACTGATGGGGACCTGGAAGTACTGGGCTAGACGGTGCAGGTCTGTGGTCATATACAGGAACTTGTTTGGGACCAGACCTGGGGGCTTATTACCTGGAATACAGGATAAAAGTACAGACTTTGCATCACAATGCAGATGACTCATCGTCATGAGTTAATGGCTGACTGACAACATGTGCAGTGTAAACATAACAATCCATCCATAGCCTATTGTGAAGCCTGGTTTGTGTAATGTTGATCTTAGCTAATTACCTGATCCTTGCATGATGCCACCCAAGAACGCAGGACGTAGTTTAAGGTCAATGTTCCACACATTTCTGTAACGGCACATGACCTCAAGATCGGATACATGCATGCACAATGATTAATCAATGCATGTAACTCTACCTCTGAAATGAAAACATGTACAATCTAAAGGCACTGACCTCAAAGCCGAGCCATGAGTAGGGAGAGACCACGTCATAAAACAGTTCAATCACTTTCCTGGAACTTGCCATCTGAAGGATTTGATTTTTTTATTACTTCAAAAAAATAGAAGATTATTATGATAATAATATTATGATATGATTATGATAATAATATTATGATATGATTATGATAATAATATTATGATATGATTATGATAATAATATTATGATATGATTATGATAATAATAATAGAACACCAGGAAACCAGAACACCCCCCCCCCCCCCCCCAACACTCACACACAATTTATAAAGGAGAATAATTCAGGACATCCTTAATGTGTGGATACAGTTAGTTAGTTGTAACATACCTGTAACATTTTCATTGCACTGCAAGTAAAAACGTTCCTGTAGCCACAAACACTTAGTTATAACGTTATTTTGTGGAGTAAATTCATTATTTGCACGTTACCTTTGACCACCAGCTAGCTGTCCTCTGTAAAAAGAAAAAACTGTGTCAAAGTTCAACCATTGAAAATGCACTTTACACTCGGATTGTTTTCAAGTTTAGAAATGTGCACATATGCACCAAGAGTCCATTGAAATTCAAACCAGTTGTTAACTTTGTTCTTTCTTTTATTATTTCAAGGGTACATGTTACCTTACGATAAAGACACTCAACTGGAGCTAATTTAAATAACCCGGATATAATAACTTGCAGTCTAGGGCCCAGTGCTTCTGGGTCATGACTAGAAGGGATACATTGTAAATTACATCTAAAGTAGTTTTTTTCCATAGCTAATCTTAATCATTTTCCTAACTTTAACCTAATTCTCCCAACCTGTTGCGTAAGATCTCTTTCCCTGCTACGAAAAGTAAATTCTAGTCAATTGTGACATAAACTGTTTTATGTCTAGCCAAAACCGTGTAGGCTTACTTTCTATATTCTTCTTCTTAAATCTTGAATGATAGGTGCATACAACGCCACCTACTGTATTGGATGGAGTATGAGGCCAGTCACGACCCACCGTACCTATACCACAAGACATTCTTCTACCGCTCTGCTTGTTTTGATTTAAAAAACAATGACCTAATAATAGTTTGCAGCCATCCACGAAAAAATATAAACGCGGCATGTGAAATGCTGGTCCCATGTTTCATGAGCTGTGTTAGTGAGTATTTTACCCTTTGTCAAGATAATCAATTCACTTTTCGCAGTTGCTAGCTGTGCTACTAGAGATCCTGGTTCGAGTCCAGTCTCTTTCGCAGACAGTCGCTACTGGGAGACCATGGGGAGGCGCATAATTGGCCCAGTGTCGCCCGGGTTAGGGGAGGGTTTGCACGCTGACGGGTGTATGCACGCTGATACGGTCGCCAGGAGTACGGTGTTTACTCCAACATATTGATCTTCAACTAGTAGTCATAAACCAACTGAATACTGATCTTCAACTAGTTGTCATAAACCACCTGAATATTGATCTTCAACTAGCTGTCATAAACCACCTGAATACTGATCTTCAACTAGTTGTCATAAACCACCTGAATACTGATCTTCAACTAGTTGTCATAAACCACCTGAATATTGATCTTCAACTAGCTGTCATAAACCACCTGAATACTGATCTTCAACTAGTTGTCATAAACCACCTGAATACTGATCTTCAACTAGTTGTCATAAACCACCTGAATATTGATCTTCAACTAGCTGTCATAAACCACCTGAATATTGATCTTCAACTAGTTGTCATAAACCACCTGAATATTGATCTTCAACTAGCTGTCATAAACCACCTGAATATTGATCTTCAACTAGTTGTCATAAACCACCTGAATACTGATCTTCAACTAGTTGTCATAAACCACCTGAATATTGATCTTCAACTATTGGTCGTAAACCACCTGAATATTGATCTTCAACTATTGGTCATAAACCACCTGAATATTGATCTTCAACTAGCTGTCATAAACCACCTGAATATTGATCTTCAACTAGTTGTCATAAACCACCTGAATACTGATCTTCAACTAGTTGTCATAAACCACCTGAATATTGATCTTCAACTATTGGTCGTAAACCACCTGAATATTGATCTTCAACTAGCTGTCATAAACCACCTGCATATTGATCTTCAACTAGTTGTCATAAACCACCTGAATATTGATCTTCAACTATTGGTCGTAAACCACCTGAATATTGATCTTCAACTAGTTGTCATAAACCACCTGAATATTGATCTTCAACTATTGGTCGTAAACCACCTGAATATTGATCTTCAACTATTGGTCATAAACCACCTGAATATTGATCTTCAACTATTGGTCGTAAACCACCTGAATATTGATCTTCAACTAGTTGTCATAAACCACCTGAATACTGATCTTCAACTAGTTGTCATAAACCACCTGAATATTGATCTTCAACTAGTTGTCATAAACCACCTGAATACTGATCTTCAACTAGTTGTCATAAACCACCTGAATACTGATCTTCAACTAGTTGTCATAAACCACCTGAATATTGATCTTCAACTAGTTGTCATAAACCACCTGAATACTGATCTTCAACTAGTTGTCATAAACCACCTGAATACTGATCTTCAACTAGTTGTCATAAACCACCTGAATATTGATCTTCAACTATTGGTCGTAAACCACCTGAATATTGATCTTCAACTATTGGTCGTAAACCACCTGAATATTGATCTTCAACTAGTTGTCATAAACCACCTGAATACTGATCTTCAACTAGTTGTCATAAACCACCTGAATATTGATCTTCAACTAGTTGTCATAAACCACCTGAATACTGATCTTCAACTAGTTGTCATAAACCACCTGAATACTGATCTTCAACTAGTTGTCATAAACCACCTGAATATTGATCTTCAACTAGTTGTCATAAACCACCTGAATATTGATCTTCAATTAGTTGTCATAAACCACCTGAATATTGATCTTCAACTAGTTGTCATAAACCACCTGCATATTGATCTTCAACTAGCTGTCATAAACCACCTGAATATTGATCTTCAACTAGTTGTCATAAACCACCTGCATATTGATCTTCAACTAGTTGTCATAAACCACCTGCATATTGATCTTCAACTAGTTGTCATAAACCACCTGCATATTGATCTTCAACTAGCTGTCATAAACCACCTGAATATTGATCTTCAACTATTGGTCGTAAACCACCTGAATATTGATCTTCAACTAGCTGTCATAAACCACCTGAATATTGATCTTCAACTATTGGTCGTAAACCACCTGAATATTGATCTTCAACTATTGGTCGTAAACCACCTGAATATTGATCTTCAACTATTGGTCGTAAACCACCTGAATATTGATCTTCAACTAGTTGTCATAAACCACCTGAATATTGATCTTCAACTAGCTGTCATAAACCACCTGAATATTGATCTTCAACTAGTTGTCATAAACCACCTGAATATTGATCTTCAACTAGTTGTCATAAACCACCTGAATACTGATCTTCAACTATTAGTCATAAATCACCTGAATATTGATCTTCAACTAGTTGTCATAAACCACCTGAATATTGATCTTCAACTAGTTGTCATAAACCACCTGAATATTGATCTTCAACTAGTTGTCATAAACCACCTGAATATTGATCTTCAACTAGTTGTCATAAACCACCTGAATACTGATCTTCAACTATTAGTCATAAATCACCTGAATATTGATCTTCAACTAGTTGTCATAAACCACCTGAATATTGATCTTCAACTAGTTGTCATAAACCACCTGAATATTGATCTTCAACTATTGGTCGTAAACCACCTGAATATTGATCTTCAACTATTGGTCGTAAACCACCTGAATATTGATCTTCAACTATTGGTCGTAAACCACCTGAATATTGATCTTCAACTAGTTGTCATAAACCACCTGAATATTGATCTTCAACTAGCTGTCATAAACCACCTGAATATTGATCTTCAACTAGTTGTCATAAACCACCTGAATACTGATCTTCAACTATTAGTCATAAATCACCTGAATATTGATCTTCAACTAGTTGTCATAAACCACCTGAATATTGATCTTCAACTAGTTGTCATAAACCACCTGAATATTGATCTTCAACTATTAGTCATAAATCACCTGAATATTGATCTTCATTTGTTTTTTCTTGAAGGTTGTGTCATCTTTAAAAATGTATTTTTATATCAAGAACATTTTCAAACCATTTTCCTGGAGAGAAAGCAGGATTTTCTTTCCATCCCTATTTTAAAGAGATTGATCCCAAATGACAAAATATGAAACGTTTGTGTCCTTACCTTCAAAGCAGTCTTTGGACAAGCAGGCTCCAATCTATGATTTGGTTACCCACTACCATCAACCATTGATAGTAACATTTCCTGTGCAGAGCCTTGATGTAGTGTTTACACTCCTCTCCATGTGTCTTATACAACTTTCCACCTGATGACATTGATCAATCCCAGCTTCTAACCGTCCCACTGTTTTTACCATTTGCCTGTCTCTCTACCTCATTTAATTACTGTGTCAAAGTGTCAAACTACCTCAAAAATGGTAAAGAAAACATGTTAGCATTCTTCACATTACTTACCCCAAAAAAAGTAACAAAGTAGTCAAATTTGGAGTGTTCATTTAATGTTCAAAGCATCCTGAATAAACCTAATTTTCCACCCTGGTAATAAGCCTAAGCCATGTCAAAATACATAGAATTTCAGGATATTCACTTTAACACAGTAAAGCCCCAGTCCTCCATCTATGTATTGGCCAGGGGGCAATGACATTCACATAGAAAATCTCACTCCAAACTTTCTTCAAATGTTGGCAGCCCTGAATTGTTACAATGCTCTAAAATAGTAAAATAGTAATAAATATTGCATGACTTCGTTATCATACATTTACTACAATGATATTAACATTGAAAATATTCTAAAATAATATATCTGTATTACTTGCTATGAAAGCATCAATTTCAACATTTTACAGCTTGTACAGTGCATTTGGAAAGTATTCAGACCCCTTTACTTTTTCACATTTTGTTATATTACAGCCTTATTCTAATATGGATTAAATATTTGTTTTCCTCATCAATCTAAGCACAATATCCAATGATGATAAAGTGAAAATGGGTTTTTAGAAATACCTTATTTATATTTGTATTCAGACCCTTTGCTATAAGACGCAAAATTGAACTCAGGTGCATCCTGTTTCCATTGATCATCCTTAAGATGTTTTTTACAACTTGATTGGAGTCCACCTGTGGTAAATTCAATTGATTGGACATGATTTGGAAAGACACCTGTCTATATTAAGTCCCACAGTTGACAGTGCATGTCAGAGCAAAAACCAAGCCATGAGGTCGAAGGGATTGTCCGTAGAGCTCCGAGACAGGATTGTGTCGAGGGACAGATCTGGGGAAGGGTACCAAAACATTTCTGCAGCATTGAAGGTCCCCCAAGAACACAGTGACCTCCATCTTTCTCAAATGGAAGAAGTTTGGAAACAATAAGACTCTTCCAAGAGCTGGCTGCCTGGCCAAACTGAGCGATCAGGGGAGAAGGGCCTTGGTCATGGAGGTGACCCTGAACCCGATGGTCCCTCAGTGACAGAGCTCCAGAGTTTCTCTGTGGAGATGGGACAACCTTCCAGAAGGACAACTGTCTCTGCAATACTCCACCTAGAAGGCCGTTGTGGTCGAGTGGCCAAACAGAACTCCTCAGTAATAAGCACATGACAGCCCGCTTGGAGTTTGCCAAAAGGCACCTAAAGGACTCTTAAACCATGAAAAAACAAGATTCTCTGGTCTGCTGAAACCAAGATTGAACTATTTGGCCTGAATGCCAAGCGTCACATCTGGAGGAAACCTGGCACCCTCCCTACGGTGAAGCATGGTGGTGCCAGCATCATGCTGTGGGGATGTTTTTCAGCAGCAGGGACAGGGAGACTAGTCAGGATGGAGGGAAAGATGAACAGAGTAAAGTACAGAGAGATCCTTGATGAAAACCTGCTCCAGAGCACTCAGGACCTCAGACTGGGGTGAAGGTTCACCTTCTAACAGGACAATGACCCTTAGCACACAGCCAAGACAAAGCAGTAGTGGCTTCAGGACATGTCTCTGAATGTCCTTGAGTTGCCCAGCCTGAGCCAGGACTTGAACCCGATCGAACATCTCTGCAGAGACCTGAAAATAACAGCTGTAATGGCTGTCAAAGGTGCTTCAACAAAGTACGGAATTTGCAAAAAATATCTAAAAACCTGTTTTTACTTTGTCATTATGGGGTACTGTGTGTAGATTGATGAGGGGGAAAAACTGTTTCATCCATTTTAGAATAAGGCTGTAATGTAACAAAAAGTGGAAAAAGTCAAGGGGTCTGAATACTTTCCGAATGCACTGTACATACAAAGTATCCACTCGGTTATTACTCAAATATACACATAATTCTGTCTGCCTACGTATTCTCCCGGGGACTGGAGTGGTCTTTGACCTCTGTGGAGCCCAGGTTGTCTGTGGGCGGAAAGCTGGTTTCAGGGGACTTGTAGGCCAACTCCCTGAAAGAAAAAAAAACATCTGTCTGTCTGTCCATCCATCTGTCTGATTTGTCCGTTCTCTGTAGTGTCTTACCTCTCTCCATCTCTCTCTGTAGCAGCCTGGAGAGGGAGACAAAAACCAACAGGGGTGGTCAGTATTTCCCAAAAACACATTGATTAGATATTCACTGATAAAAGAGAAAGTTCTTCCATCTTCAGTATGGGTTACCTTGGGCTTCTGTGGGAGTGGCACCCCGCCCATCTTTCTAGGCCCCCCAAGAGTGTCAAAAGAATTACTGCGTACCCTAATGGCTCTCTGCAACAAAGACAGGAAATATGGATGCCAAGTCGAAAACCCACCCTTTCCCCACACTGTAGTGAAAAGTCAAGGATTTCTGACCTCACCTTAAAGTTTTCAATGAACCCTCCACTCCCTTCAGTTACACCCCTCATCCCCTCAGAAGTCGAGAGGGTGGACACAGGTGAATCTCCCATCATGCACTGGGAGCGGGTGGACAGTTCTGCCTGCAGACCCTCCAGGAGGGATGAACGAGTGCGCAGCTTGAAAAGATAGGATGAGAGGAGAGAGGGAGGCAGAGACGGAGGAGAGAAGGAGGCAGCATAGAGGAGAGAGGGAGGCAGAGACGGAGGAGAGAAGGAGGCAGCATAGAGGAGAGAGGGAGGCAGAGACAGAGGAGAGAAGGAGGCAGCATAGAGGAGAGAGGGAGGCAGAGACAGAGGAGAGAAGGAGGCAGCATAGAGGAGAGACGGAGGCAGCATAGAGGAGAGAGGGAGGCAGAGACGGAGGAGAGAAGGAGGCAGCATAGAGGAGAGAGGCAGGCAGAGACGGAGGAGAGAAGGAGGCAGCATAGAGGAGAGAGGGAGGCAGAGACAGAGGAGAGAAGGAGGCAGCATAGAGGAGAGAGGGAGGCAGAGACGGAGGAGAGAAGGAGGCAGCATAGAGGAGAGAGGGAGGCAGAGACGGAGGCAGCATAGAGGAGAGAGGGAGGCAGAGACAGAGGAGAGAAGGAGGCAGCATAGAGGAGAGAGGGAGGCAGAGACGGAGGAGAGAAGGAGGCAGCATAGAGGAGAGAGGGAGGCAGAGACGGAGGAGAGAAGGAGGCAGCATAGAGGAGAGAGGGAGGCAGAGACAGAGGAGAGAAGGAGGCAGCATAGAGGAGAGAGGGAGGCAGAGACGGAGGAGAGAAGGAGGCAGCATAGAGGAGAGAGGGAGGCAGAGACGGAGGAGAGAGGGAGGCAGCATAGAGGAGAGAGGGAGGCAGAGACGGAGGAGAGAAGGAGGCAGCATAGAGGAGAGAGGGAGGCAGAGACGGAGGAGAGAAGGAGGCAGCATAGAGGAGAGAGGGAGGCAGAGACGGAGGAGAGAAGGAGGCAGCATAGAGGAGAGAGGGAGGCAGCATAGAGGAGAGAGGGAGGCAGCATAGAGGAGAGAGGGAGGCAGCAAGGAGGAGAGAGGGAGGCAGCATAGAGGAGAGAGGGAGGCAGCAAGGAGGAGAAGGGGAGGCAGCATAGAGGAGAGAGGGAGGCAGCATAGAGGAGAGAGGGAGGCAGAGACGGAGGAGAGAAGGAGGCAGCATAGAGGAGAGAGGGAGGCAGAGACGGAGGAGAGAAGGAGGCAGCATAGAGGAGAGAGGGAGGCAGAGACGGAGGAGAGAAGGAGGCAGCATAGAGGAGAGAGGGAGGCAGCATAGAGGAGAGAGGGAGGCAGCAAGGAGGAGAGAGGGAGGCAGCATAGAGGAGAGAGGGAGGCAGCAATGAGGAGAAGGGGAGGCAGCATAGAGGAGAGAGGGAGGCAGCATAGAGGAGAGAGGGAGGCAGCATAGAGGAGAGAGGGAGGCAGAGACGGAGGAGAGAAGGAGGCAGCATAGAGGAGAGAGGGAGGCAGAGACGGAGGAGAGAAGGAGGCAGCATAGAGGAGAGAGGGAGGCAGAGACAGAGGAGAGAGGGAGGCAGCATAGAGGAGAGAGGGAGGCAGAGACGGAGGAGAGAAGGAGGCAGCATAGAGGAGAGAGGGAGGCAGAGACAGAGGAGAGAAGGAGGCAGCATAGAGGAGAGAGGGAGGCAGCAAGGAGGAGAGAAGGAGGCAGCATAGAGGAGAGAGGGAGGCAGCAAGGAGGAGAGAATGAGGCAGCATAGAGGAGAGAGGGAGGCAGCAAGGAGGAGAGAGGGAGGCAGCATAGAGGAGAGAGGGAGGCAGAGACGGAGGAGAGAAGGAGGCAGCATATAGGAGAGAGGGAGGCAGAGACAGAGGAGAGAAGGAGGCAGCATAGAGGAGAGAGGGAGGCAGAGACGGAGGAGAGAAGGAGGCAGCATAGAGGAGAGAGGGAGGCAGAGACGGAGGAGAGAGGGAGGCAGCATAGATGAGAGAGGGAGGCAGAGACGGAGGAGAGAAGGAGGCAGCATAGAGGAGAGAGGGAGGCAGAGACAGAGGAGAGAAGGAGGCAGCATAGAGGAGAGAGGGAGGCAGCAAGGAGGAGAGAGGGAGGCAGCATAGAGGAGAGAGGGAGGCAGAGAGGGAGGAGAGAAGGAGGCAGCATAGAGGAGAGAGGGAGGCAGAGACAGAGGAGAGAAGGAGGCAGCATAGAGGAGAGAGGGAGGCAGCAAGGAGGAGAGAAGGAGGCAGCATAGAGGAGAGAGGGAGGCAGAGACAGAGGAGAGAAGGAGGCAGCATAGAGGAGAGAGGGAGGCAGAGACGGAGGAGAGAAGGAGGCAGCATAGAGGAGAGAGGGAGGCAGAGACAGAGGAGAGAAGGAGGCAGCATAGAGGAGAGAGGGAGGCAGCAAGGAGGAGAGAGGGAGGCAGCATAGAGGAGAGAGGGAGGCAGAGAGGGAGGAGAGAAGGAGGCAGCATAGAGGAGAGAGGGAGGCAGAGACAGAGGAGAGAAGGAGGCAGCATAGAGGAGAGAGGGAGGCAGCATAGAGGAGAGAGGGAGGCAGCATAGTGGAGAGAGGGAGGCAGAGACGGAGGAGAGAGGGAGGCAGAGACGGAGGAGAGAGGGAGGCAGCATAGAGGAGAGAGGGAGGCAGAGACGGAGGAGAGAGGGAGGCAGCATAGATGAGAGAGGGAGGCAGAGACGGAGGAGAGAAGGAGGCAGCATAGAGGAGAGAGGGAGGCAGCATAGAGGAGAGAAGGAGGCAGAGACGGAGGAGAGAGGGAGGCAGCATAGAGGAGAGAGGGAGGCAGAGACGGAGGAGAGAGGGAGGCAGCATAGAGGAGAGAGGGAGGCAGAGACGGAGGAGAGAGGGAGGCAGCATAGATGAGAGAGGGAGGCAGAGACGGAGGAGAGAAGGAGGCAGCATAGAGGAGAGAGGGAGGCAGAGACAGAGGAGAGAAGGAGGCAGCATAGAGGAGAGAGGGAGGCAGCAAGGAGGAGAGAAGGAGGCAGCATAGAGGAGAGAGGGAGGCAGCATAGAGGAGAGAGGGAGGCAGAGACAGAGGAGAGAAGGAGGCAGCATAGAGGAGAGAGGGAGGCAGAGACGGAGGAGAGAGGGAGGCAGCATAGATGAGAGAGGGAGGCAGAGACGGAGGAGAGAAGGAGGCAGCATAGAGGAGAGAGGGAGGCAGAGACAGAGGAGAGAAGGAGGCAGCGTAGAGGAGAGAGGGAGGCAGAGACGGAGGAGAGAAGGAGGCAGCATAGATGAGAGAGGGAGGCAGAGACGGAGGAGAGAAGGAGGCAGCATAGAGGAGAGAGGGAGGCAGCAAGGAGGAGAGAGGGAGGCAGAGACGGAGGAGAGAAGGAGGCAGCATAGAGGAGAGAGGGAGGCAGAGACAGAGGAGAGAGGGAGGCAGCATAGAGGAGAGAGGGAGGCAGAGACGGAGGAGAGAGGGAGGCAGCATAGAGGAGAGAGGGAGGCAGAGACGGAGGAGAGAAGGAGGCAGCATAGAGGAGAGAGGGAGGAGAGAGGGAGGCAGCATAGAGGAGAGAGGGAGGCAGAGACGGAGGAGAGAGGGAGGCAGCATAGAGGAGAGAGGGAGGCAGAGACGGAGGAGAGAAGGAGGCAGCATAGAGGAGAGAGGGAGGCAGAGACGGAGGAGAGAGGGAGGCAGAGACGGAGGAGAGAAGGAGGCAGCATAGAGGAGAGAGGGAGGCAGAGACGGAGGAGAGAAGGAGGCAGCATAGAGGAGAGAGGGAGGCAGAGACGGAGGAGAGAGGGAGGCAGAGACGGAGGAGAGAAGGAGGCAGCATAGAGGAGAGAGGGAGGCAGAGACGGAGGAGAGGAGGCAGCATAGAGGAGTTAAGTAAGAAATGGGGAGCAGAAGAGAGGAAATACTTGTTTCTTATGTTTCTGTTCCACTTAAAAAGATACCAGATTTGCATCTAGAAAGTCTTTGCCTGTGTGAATGTAATGCCTCAAGCATTACTGTATACATTTATAATGGTGTTAGTGTTGTTCTTCTGTGGTTACCTCCAGTCTACTGAACCTCTCAGCCTTATAACAGGAGATCTCTGCATTGATAAGCTTGGTCAGAAGGAACTCTCTCAACAGGGAGCTCTGGAAGATAGGCCAATAGAGACACACTGAGAATGCATCAGACCTTTACCATGTAACCAAGTTCAGATGTGAATTCTGCTCACCTCTGTGAATATGGGAGGATCAGGGAGGGAGGGACCAAAGGGAGGTACATCCTCTCTGGCTGTGACTGACACCTGCAAACAGACCACTTCCAGGTTTGAAAAAGCCTTTCCATTCAGTGATAAAAGATCAATGTGTCTCTCATTTTGTTTTATCTTCTTACCTGGAACACCCCTCCTCCTCCTGCCTCCTCCCCCTCCCCCTCGTCCCCCACTCTCTTCCTCACCCTCCTGACCACTAGGAAACAGTGCAGGAAGTGTGAGCCGATGACATCAGACAGAAAAGGGGTGTGGCCCTCCTGGTAAACAACAGCAACGATGTCGTTGCCTATGTGTCTCTTCCTCTGTAGCTGTAAGGAGTAATGAGCAGAGGGTAAGCGGGAGCCACTGGAGCTGGTTTGAAGTGATTGACTGTGGGTGAGGATGATTAGGTGTCGTTATTCAGGCTAACCTGTTGTGTATCGCCCTCTGTGAAGGGCAATTTGGTGGACACATGGAACATGATCTCTCTGCCATGGAAGGAAGTGAAGACCGCATCATTTCCTGTCTGGCCGTGATACACATCCAAACCTCCTCGGAACCTGGAAGAGAATGCGGGAGAGAAAGAGGGAAGAGGCAGTCGGGGAGAGGGAGTGACAGTAAGCTGCTGATGTCTTCTTATTCATCTCTTCCTGTTACAATGTCATATTTCTGTAATTACTCCATAAGGCCATGTCACCATGTCGGTTACTGTACATTACCCAGTGAACCCTTGAAGTGCGACTGTAGCTCCCAAAATAGAGAGGAATTCTTGAAACTCTTCACTTTCCTCATTGTTACAGAGTATGTCCTCCTCTGTCAACTGTAAAAGATAGAGAGAAAATATGAGAGGTAATGTACAGTAGACTAGTGCTACGATTTAATGCTTCCAAGCTTCTGCCTGCATTCCAGTTATTTACCTGTCCCTCTCTCTGATACAAGACACCAAACTTGAAATTCGGAGACACTCTGTGTTCATCAAATGCCATTATAAGATCTGGTGCCTGAAAGACAGAGAGGGGAGGAGAGAAAGAAAGAAAGAAGCAAAGAGAGGGAGAGAGATAGAGAGATAAAGGGGAAGGAGAGAGCACACATTTTTTGTCAAAATGGTCTCAGGGTTTAGAGGTCATTTGAAGAGTACATTCTGTGTAACATGAAGGCCTAAAGCATTTGGGAATGTGTACAGTGAAAAAGAAGTACCTTGAGGTAACTGACCACATCAAATCTGGACACAGTCACACTGTCGCATAGCATCTGAAAAGGACATGGTCAGTTTGGGTTTTTTCAATGATGGTAAATGCACAGTAAAGGTTCATCTAAAATACACACGTCTGTTGGAGAGACTAGTAATGGTACCTTGGCCAGCTCCACAGCAGACGGGATGTTTGGGAACAGAGACACAGAGAAAACCCCATGCATCGAGCATTCCCTCATCCTGGAAAGGAAAGACAGACGTAATAACTGTTTCTCATGGAACTCACCAGGGTGTTTCATTACATGAATTGAATCAATTATATTCTTTCTGATATAACCTCAGTATTACTCTCAGCCTCTTCTCTTCTTCCTCCAAACAGACAGAGAGAAGGAGGGGTCCCAGGGAGGGGTCCACTGCTGTGAACGAGTGATGATACTGACATAGGAGAGAAAGTCACACAGCTACTATGTATGTATTTCATCATCTTGGATCATAGTCCATCTCTACCATCAAATGGAACAGAATAAGAGTAGTCCTATGGGCGGTACTCTACTAACTCGTGAGCGGAAGAACTGCTGGTAGTATGTGGCCTCGCTGTCTCTCTCCATGATGTCATAGGTCTCTGGGTCTAGTCCATAATGAGAGGATGTCGGACTGGTCTCAGCAAACTTCTGTAGCGGGGGGTCTATCCAGTAACCACCCAGCTTTGGAGGCAGGATCAGAGGAAGGTCACGACCTATCTTCAAAAGCTGAGACTTTCAAAAGGGTGAGATGATAATTAAACGTCTGGTGTATCCAATTAAATGTAGATCTAGCAGTATCCGTGGGATGATGTTTGAACTGACAGGCTCATGGTTGCATCAGCAAACCTAATAATGAGTTTTATGTATGCTGGTATGAGTGTTATAACTATTGTGATGTCAGTGTTTTAGGGAACAAAAACGTCTGTATCATTGAGAATATTGAAAGGCCAATGTCAACACACACACGTGTGCACACAAATCTTGACATTATATTTTAGGAGAAAGACTCACCCTCAAAGGCAGAGGGAATTCACAGCGCTGTTCATCTAGCCTGCTGCTCTGATGAAGGAGAGTGAAGGTAACAGTGACTGACTGATTGACTAACTGGAAAGAGAACTGATGTACACACAGAGACTACACAAAACAGAGAGGGAATGGTGCTGTACACTCACCTGCAACTTCTCAATGATCTCAAACAGCTCTGTCACCTTACATGGAAAACACAGACAGACCAACATACAGTCAGACAGACAGACCAACATACAGTCAGACAGACAGACCAACATACAGAGTCAGACAGACAGACCAACATACAGTCAGACAGACAGACCAACATACAGAGTCAGACAGACAGACCAACATACAGTCAGACAGACAGACCAACATACAGTCAGACAGACAGACCAACATACAGAGTCAGACAGACAGACCAACATACAGTCAGACAGACAGACCAACATACAGAGTCAGACAGACAGACCAACATACAGAGTCAGACAGACAGACCAACATACAGTCAGACAGACAGACCAACATACAGAGTCAGACAGACAGACCAACATACAGTCAGACAGACAGACCAACATACAGTCAGACAGACAGACCAACATACAGAGTCAGACAGACAGACCAACATACAGTCAGACAGACAGACCAACATACAGAGTCAGACAGACAGACCAACATACAGTCAGACAGACAGACCAACATACAGAGTCAGACAGACAGACCAACATACAGAGTCAGACAGACAGACCAACATACAGTCAGACAGACAGACCAACATACAGTCAGACAGACAGACCAACATACAGAGTCAGACAGACAGACCAACATACAGTCAGACAGACAGACAGACCAACATACAGAGTCAGACAGACAGACCAACATACAGTCAGACAGACAGACCAACATACAGAGTCAGACAGACAGACCAACATACAGAGTCAGACAGACAGACCAACATACAGTCAGACAGACAGACCAACATACAGAGTCAGACAGACAGACCAACATACAGTCAGACAGACAGACAGACAGACAGACAGACAGACAGACAGACAGACAGACAGACAGACAGACAGACAGACAGACAGACAGACAGACAGACAGACAGACAGACAGACAGACAGACAGACAGACAGACCAACGTACAGGAGTCAGACAGACAGACCAACATACAGTCAGACAGACAGACCAACATACAGAGTCAGACAGACAGACCAACATACAGTCAGACAGACAGACAGACAGACAGACAGACAGACAGACAGACAGACAGACAGACAGACAGACAGACAGACAGACAGACAGACAGACAGACAGACAGACAGACAGACAGACAGACAGACCAACATACAGGAGTCAGACAGACAGACCAACATACAGTCAGACAGACAGACCAACATACAGAGTCAGACAGACAGACCAACATACAGTCAGACAGACAGACAGACAGACAGTCAGACAGACAGACAGACAGACAGACAGACAGACAGACAGACAGACAGACAGACAGACAGACAGACAGACAGACAGACAGACAGACAGACAGACAGACAGACAGACAGACAGACAGACAGACAGACAGACAGACAGACAGACAGACAGACAGACAGACAGACAGACAGACAGACAGGAGGTTGAGGGAGAAACAGGAACAGAAAGAGAAACAACATTAGACAAACACAGATGCAGGGAAATGCAAGGAGACTAAATTAGTGACGATGTGATCAACAAATGCAAAAAGGATATGATGAAAGACACATTATCACAATGAAGTCCTTTTACCTTCTGGTTGCTGCCAGCAGAAAGGAACGGTTTGGTCTCGCTGGTAGGGGAGTCCAAAATATCCAGAATGCTGTGTTCTAAAGGTTCTGGTCTGCTGCAACAGGTGGAATGACAGAGCAAAGCAATGCAACCCATCACTTTTCCTATTCGTCAACTGCAAGTGTATCAAGCTTTAAATCCAGTGTAAAATGACCAGCGAGAAATAAACTACATCTAATGTGGATAAAGGTAAATAAAGGTATTTTTAATTTTTTCTCACCTCGTCTCATTTTCACATATGAACTTGTCCACACTGTGAATGGGGAAAGTGGTAACTCCTTAGACAATGTGCCGCATGACATTAAGAACTACTTCTATTATCAACTATTTGAAGATTTTATTCAGATTCTGACACTAGATCCAAAGCATTTTAATTTGTTCTCAATACTGTGACTGTTACTCACCCTCCATATGCCCCAAAAGTGAAACTTCTCTTTCTGGAGAAGAACTTCTCATTTCTGCTGTCTCTCTCCATCGTTCGGTGTGGGTGTTAGTGCTTGTGAGTGCCAGTGTGCTAGCTATAGTCAATCAGTACTGCCTAGGGATGAATTAAATCACTCCCCTCCCTCTCTCTCTCTCTCTCTCTCTCTCTTTCTCTCCTCTCTGCCCCCTGCCTCTCACTCATTTAATCTCTCTACTTCCTTCCCTATATCCTGCTGTCAGCCAGACGAGCAATATTAACCCCATCTTGGCCGCAGGGACACGCACTGATGGATAACAAACCCCCATGACCCTGCCCTGACATGCAGTACATGTATGGACACAGAGACAGAGGGGTCGCTGGGTATCGATCGCCATGCTCTAAGAAACACAGATAGTGGTCTCACTGACTTGGTGTGTGTAAAGATAGGAATGGTAAATAAATAAATAAACGCATGAGCGATTGCCTCTTTAGACCTGTTACCCTTTGAGTCTGTAGAACCATCAATTATTGACAGCACATACTGAGAGAGGTGCAAGGCAGCGGGAGAGGAGAGGAGAGAGGAGGGGAATGGGGAGGGGTGGTAGTGGAGGGGGAGAGGAGAGGAGAGAGGAGGGGAATGGGGAGGGGTGGTAGTGGAGGGGGAGAGGAGAGGAGAGAGGAGGGGAATGGGGAGGGGTGGTAGTGGAGGGGGAGAGGAGAGGAGAGAGGAGGGGAATGGGGAGGGGTGGTAGTGGAGGGGAGAGGAGAGGAGAGAGGAGGGGAATGGGAAGGGGTGGTAGTGGAGGGGGAGAGGAGAGGAGAGAGGAGGGGAATGGGGAGGGGTGGTAGTGGAGGGGGGGGAGAGGAGAGGAGAGAGGAGGGGTGGTAGTGGAGGGGGAGAGGAGAGGAGGGGAATGGGGAGGGGTGGTAGTGGAGGGGGAGAGGAGAGGAGAGAGGAGGGGAATGGGGAGGGGTGGTAGTGGAGGGGGAGAGGAGAGGAGAGAGGAGGGGAATGGGGAGGGGTGGTAGTGGAGGGGGAGAGGAGAGGAGAGAGGAGGGGAATGGGGAGGGGTGGTAGTGGAGGGGGAGAGGAGGGGAATGGGGAGGGGTGGTAGTGGAGGGGAGAGGAGAGAGGAGGGGAATGGGGAGGGGTGGTAGTGGAGGGGAGAGGAGAGGAGAGAGGAGGGGAATGGGGAGGGGTGGTAGTGGAGGGGAGAGGAGAGAGAGAGGAGGGGTGGTAGTGGAGGGGAGAGGAGAGGAGGGGAATGGGGAGGGGTGGTAGTGGAGGGGGAGAGGAGAGATGAAGGAGGGAGGAGGGGAATGGGGAGGGGTGGTAGTGGAGGGGGAGAGGAGAGGAGAGAGGAGGGGAATGGGGAGGGGTGGTAGTGGAGGGGGAGAAGAGAGGAGAGAGGAGGGGAATGGGGAGGGGTGGTAGTGGAGGGGGAGAGGAGAGGAGAGAGGAGGGAATGGTGGGGGGTGGTAGTGGAGGGGAGGAGAGAGGAGGGGAATGGGGAGGGGTGGTAGTGGAGGGGAGAGGAGAGGAGAGAGGAGGGGAATGGGGAGGGGTTGTAGTGGAGGGGGAGAGGAGAGGAGAGAGGAGGGGAATGGGGAGGGGTGGTAGTGGAGGGGAGAGGAGAGGAGAGAGGAGGGGAATGGGGAGGGGTGGTAGTGGAGGGGAATGGGGAGGGGTGGTAGTGGAGGGGAGAGGAGAGGAGAGAGGAGGGGTGGTAGTGGAGGGGGAGAGGAGAGGAGGGGAATGGGGAGGGGTGGTAGTGGAGGGGGAGAGGAGAGATGAAGGAGGGAGGAGGGGAATGGGGAGGGGTGGTAGTGGAGGGGGAGAGGAGAGGAGAGAGGAGGGGAATGGGGAGGGGTGGTAGTGGAGGGGGAGAAGAGAGGAGAGAGGAGGGGAATGGGGAGGGGTGGTAGTGGAGGGGGAGAGGAGAGGAGAGAGGAGGGGAATGGGGAGGGGTGGTAGTGGAGGGGGAGAGGAGAGGAGAGAGGAGGGGAATGGGGAGGGGTGGTAGTGGAGGGAGAGAGGAGAGGAGAGAGGAGGGGAATGGGGAGGGGGAGAGGAGAGGAGAGAGGAGGGGAATGGGGAGGGGTGGTAGTGGAGGGGAGAGGAGAGGAGAGAGGAGGGGAATGGGGAGGGGTGGTAGTGGAGGGGGAGAGGAGAGGAGAGAGGAGGGGTGGTAGTGGAGGGGGAGAGGAGAGGAGGGGAATGGGGAGGGGTGGTAGTGGAGGGGAGAGGAGAGATGAAGGAGGGAGGAGGGGGATGGGGAGGGGTGGTAGTGGAGGGGGAGAGGAGAGGAGAGAGGAGGGGAATGGGGAGGGGTGGTAGTGGAGGGGGAGAAGAGAGGAGAGAGGAGGGGAATGGGGAGGGGTGGTAGTGGAGGGGGAGAGGAGAGGAGAGAGGAGGGGAATGGTGGGGGGTGGTAGTGGAGGGGGAGGAGAGAGGAGGGGAATGGGGAGGGGTGGTAGTGGAGGGGAGAGGAGAGGAGAGAGGAGGGGAATGGGGAGGGGTGGTAGTGGAGGGGGAGAGGAGAGGAGAGAGGAGGGGTGGTAGTGGAGGGGAGAGGAGAGGAGGGGAATGGGGAGGGGTGGTAGTGGAGGGGAGAGGAGAGATGAAGGAGGGAGGAGGGGAATGGGGAGGGGTGGTAGTGGAGGGGGAGAGGAGAGGAGAGAGGAGGGGAATGGGGAGGGGTGGTAGTGGAGGGGGAGAAGAGAGGAGAGAGGAGGGGAATGGGGAGGGGTGGTAGTGGAGGGGGAGAGGAGAGGAGAGAGGAGGGGAATGGGGAGGGGTGGTAGTGGAGGGGGAGAGGAGAGGAGAGAGGAGGGGAATGGGGAGGGGTGGTAGTGGAGGGAGAGAGGAGAGGAGAGAGGAGGGGGAATGGGGAGGGGGAGAGGAGAGGAGAGAGGAGGGGAATGGGGAGGGGTGGTAGTGGAGGGGGAGAGGAGAGGAGAGAGGAGGGGAATGGGGAGGGGGAGAGGAGAGGAGAGAGGAGGGGAATGGGGAGGGGTGGTAGTGGAGGGGGAGAGGAGGGGGAGAGGAGGGGAAAGGGGAGGGGTGGTAGTGGAGGGGGAGAGGAGAGGAGAGAGGAGGGGAATGGGGAGGGGTGGTAGTGGAGGGGGAGAGGAGAGAGGAGGGGGATGGGGAGGGGTGGTAGTGGAGGGGGAGAGGAGAGGAGAGAGGAGGGGAATGGGGAGGGGTGGTAGTGGAGGGGGAGAGGAGAGGAGAGGAGAGAGGAGGGGAATGGGGAGGGGTGGTAGTGGAGGGGGAGAGGAGAGAGAGAGAGGAGGGGAATGGGGAGGGGTGGAAGTGGAGGGGGAGAGGAGAGGAGAGAGGAGGGGAATGGGGAGGGGTGGTAGTGGAGGGGGAGAAGAGAGGAGAGAGGAGGGGAATGGGGAGGGGTGGTAGTGGAGGGGGAGAAGAGAGGAGAGAGGAGGGGAATGGGGAGGGGTGGTAGTGGAGGGGGAGAGGAGAGGAGAGAGGAGGGGAATGGGGAGGGGTGGAAGTGGAGGGGGAGAGGATAGGAGAGAGGCGGGGAATGGGGAGGGGTGGTAGTGGAGGGGGAGAGGAGAGGAGAGAGGAGGGGAATGGGGAGGGGTGGTAGTGGAGGGGAGAAGAGAGGAGAGAGGAGGGGAATGGGGAGGGGTGGTAGTGGAGGGGGAGAAGAGAGGAGAGAGGAGGGGAATGGGGAGGGGTGGTAGTGGAGGGGTGGTAATAAAAAAGCCTCCATTTACATGTTGCTTATGAGTAGATTTATTATAATAATAATAATAATAATTAGTTGGGTGCTTACATTTGTCCTATTTCACACATGTACAAGTGTGTATTATACACATTTGTGAATTGTACATTTGTTCGGTTACTGGCCCAGTGCTCTTAACCGTTCAACTACCTGCCGCCTAATTTCACATTACTTAGGGATTATAATTCGATTTTCGCATTCTAGCTAACAACTGCTACACCCAAAATATGTTTTTTAAAGATTACAAACAAATATAATCTTTGCGACTATTCAAGCAATAATCAAAACATCTTAAGTGTATGAGAAACCAAAAAAGTGTTCGCCCAGCAAAGCGTCAATCAAAATTCCCTGAACTGTCATTGGCTATAATCCTAAATTTATTCTGCAGAGGTGCGGAAGTTGTTTGTTAGTAGGGTACGTTGTTAACCTCTGATGGAAAGTCCCTTATCTAGGGGACTAGTAGCGGTTCTGGACTGGTTCAGAGTGACCAAAATGTTTGTGTACAGAACGTCTATGAACAGTGCAACGTCAATTGCTTTAAATTCAGCAAAACAGCTCTCCACATTCAGATGGCACCGTTCTCAAGGAGCTGAGATGTAGGCTTTGTAATCTTGCACCTCATTTGCATACGAGTGACTTGTCACAAATTTTTTGTCCTATCCAGACAAAGGATCTATTCCTCTGGCTGTGAGCATAGGAGCCCCACTTGCTTTTGAGCCGGGCTATAGAGCCGGGCTGAAACTCAATGAAACTCAAGATCCTCAAATGGAGATAACGTTCGCAGTATTTAGTTTTAGCTATGTTGGATGAACACGATTGCTATACTTCTATATGAAAACCCTCAGTTGGCACGCTGAATGGCAGTCAATAAACATGATATTGTTGATATCGCTCCTTGTTCGGGCGGCGTTCGACGTCACCGGCCTTCTAGCCATCTCCGCTCCATTTTTCATTGTTCCGTTTGTTTTGTCTTGTTCCCCGCACACCTGGTTTACATCAAATCAAATGTATTTATGAAGCCCTTCGTACATCAGCTGATGTCTCAAAGTGCTGTACAGAAACCCAGCCTAAAACCCCAAACAGCAAGCAATGCAGGTGTAGAAGCACGTTGGATAGGAAAAACTCCCTAGAAAGGCCAAAACCTAGGAAGAAACCTAGAGAGGAACCAGGCTATGTGGGGTGGCCAGTCCTCTTCTGGCTGTGCCGGGTGGAGATTATAACAGAACATGGCCAAGATGTTCAAATGTTCATAAATGACCAGCATGGTCAAATAATAATAATCACAGGCAGAACAGTTGAAACTGGAGCAGCAGCACGGCCAGGTGGACTGGGGACAGGAAGGAGTCATCATGTCAGGTAGTCCTGGGGCATGGTCCTAGGGCTCAGGTCCTCCGAGAGAGAGAAAGAAAGAGAGAAAGAGAGAATTAGAGAGAGCATACTTAAATTCACACAGGACACCGGATAGGACAGGAGAAGTACTACAGATATAACAAACTGACCCTAGCCCCCCGACACATAAACTACTGCAGCATAAATACTAGAGGCTGAGACAGGAGGGGTCAGGAGACACTGTGGCCCCATCCAATGATACCCCCGGACAGGGCCAAACAGGAAGGATATAATCCCACCCACTTTGCCAAAGCACAGCCCCCACACCACTGGAGGGATATCTTCAACCACCAATTTACCATCCTGAGACAAGGCAGAGTATAGCCCACAAAGATCTCCGCCACGGCACAACCCAAGGTGGGGCGCCAACATTCCCTAATCAACTGCATATACAGTATATATTCCTCTGTTCCCGCCATGTCTTTGTATGGGATTGTTTTGTTACTTGTTTTGTATTGACGCGCCGAGCTGGTTTTTCCCCGGATACTATGTTTCAACCCGGAATATGTTTCATTGTTAAATATTTTTGCTTATTTGTGACTTTGTCGCGTTTTGCACTTTTGCCTTTGGCTGGAGGTTTGTTGGACACTGTTGCGTCCGTGTGTTGTTGCTTCTGCCGAATAAAGTGTGTCCCTGATCACAACTCTCTGCTCTCCTGCACCTGACTTCAACACCAGTAGATCACAACTCTGCTCTCCTGCACCTGACTTCAACACCAGTAGATCACAACTCTCTGCTCTCCTGCACCTGACTTCAACACCAGTAGATCACAACTCTGCTCTCCTGCACCTGACTTCAACACCAGTAGATCACAACTCTCTGCTCTCCTGCACCTGACTTCAACACCAGTAGCACACAACTCTGCTCTCCTGCACCTGACTTCAACACCAGTAGATCACAACTCTCTGCTCTCCTGCACCTGACTTCAACACCAGTAGATCACAACTCTCTTCTCTCCTGCACCTGACTCCACACCAGTAGATCACAACTCTCTTCTCTCCTGCACCTGACTTCAACACCAGTAGATCACAACTCTCTTCTCTCCTGCACCTGACTCCACACCAGTAGATCACAACTCTCTTCTCTCCTGCACCTGACTTCAACACCAGTAGCACACAACTCTGCTCTCCTGCACCTGACTTCAACACCAGTAGATCACAACTCTCTGCTCTCCTGCACCTGACTTCAACACCAGTAGATCACAACTCTCTGCTCTCCTGCACCTGACTCCACACCAGTAGATCACAACTCTCTGCTCTCCTGCACCTGACTCCACACCAGTAGATCACAACTCTCTGCTCTCCTGCACCTGACTTCTACACCAGTAGATCATAACTCTCTGCTCTCCTGCACCTGACTTCAACACCAGTAGATCACAACTCTCTTCTCTCCTGCACCTGACTTCAACACCAGTAGATCACAACTCTCTTCTCTCCTGCACCTGACTCCACACCAGTAGATCACAACTCTCTTCTCTCCTGCACCTGACTTCAACACCAGTAGATCACAACTCTCTGCTCTCCTGCACCTGACTTCAACACCAGTAGCACATACGCTGACAATTCCCCCAGTTTGACTGATAAATAAAATGTACCAGGAACATATTAGACATGTTATTGTATTCATGAACATTGAAGGGAAGAAGTCTGAATTTGCTCAATCTAGTTCTGTTAATCCACCACAAATATAGATTTTTGATGGAGATCAAAGTTCACAACTGGTTCCATAGCGGCAACATTCTTATTGATTTCAAGCAGCTCCTTCCTAGAGATCAAACACAACTCATGGTAACCTTGCAGAATCATCCGTATCAGTGAGCTGTTGTGAAGCTCCTTCAAAGAATTGACCTTACAAAAAAAGTGACATTTTAAAATCACATGTAACAGATGGATTCTGAAGTTTTTCACTTGAACTTCAAGCCAGCAAAGTCTAGATACCTGGTGCTGAAAAGGGGGAAGACTGTGGACAAGTTCCGCTTCACCGTTCAAACCGGTAAAGAGTCTGGGCAAGATGTTTGACAGCAGCCTGAGGGATACAGCATCCATCATGACATCCAACCAGGAGCTGGAAGTGTGGTTGGCTACAGTGGACAAGTCAGGTTTACCCGGCAAGTTCAAGGCCTGGATATACCAACATGGTGTCCTCCCACGGAACCTCTGGCCTCTCCTGGTATACAAGGTCCCGATTTCTATAGTCGAGCTAATGGATGGGATTACCACGAAGCCTGAGCAGCACTGCCCTGTACAGTCAGAAGAACAAACTGAAGCTACCCATCAACATGAATGAGGAATTAATGGTGATTCGTACAAAGGAGGTGCTGCAATAGAGGGAATCAAGCAACCCGAAAGTCTCCTAGACAGGTATAGAGGTGAGGACAGGAAGGAAGTGGAGGGCTCAGGATGCAGTAGAGCATGCTGAGTCACGGCTACGGCATAGTGTGCTGGTGGGTAATATGACTCCGGGAAGAGCTGACCTTGGTAGCATTACTGGTGGTGCTGGAGGAAGTGTGAGCAACAGTTGAGGAGGAGGGAGCCAGCAGGATGGTAGGAATGCAGCAACAAGATGGGAGAACATGGTGGAAAGTACATGGTCCGAGCTAGGGCTGGGCGAAATGGCCAAATTCTCATATCCCGATAAAGGTAATTTCATATAACGATATAGCACATTTTCTGTAAATTCAATGAATAAATCGTTTATATATAATTACCATAAGTAAAGGCCTAGTTCTTATTACATTTTGAATTATACTCAACAAACAAAGGTACTTACTCATATTTGATTATTTCTCCTTTTATTTAGAACCTTTGTGCAAATTTTCAATTAAGCATTTAACAAAATGTAAAATATGAATGTATAAAATCTAAAAAGGTAAATAGAAAACACTTCAACTATAGTTGCAAACAAAATAAATATAGGCCTAATAGATGTATTTTTTTGGTGGGGCGGACTTGCCTGTTTGTATGTTATTTTGGTATTAATACATGTCACATACCAATTTGCATTTGATACCTTGGGTCGAGTGTTAGGACCAACTCACGAAACCCCCGTTTCTCGACTGTGCAAATTGGGGCCTTGTCTTTGCAGATGTAAGTTGTAATGGCAACTGTTCTCTCCTTCCACCTTCGTGATTACGCGGGGAAAAGCCTCTTGCAACGCCTGAGTCGGGGATTGTTTTGAACACTCAACTGTACTTTTTTGGGTCTCATCCGTAGACTCTCTTCGTACTGTTTCACATGATTCTTGCATAGGTAGTAAAAGAGGTTAGTGGTGTTTAAGCCTGTTGTCGGGACCGGACTGCGGCATATTTTGCAGAGGACCAGAATATGCCGCAGGCCGGTTTTCTGGTCCGTGTCAGACTTTTCATACCCAAACCACGTCCATGCGACCAAAGTAGCCCCTCTTTTAGGTACGAGCTATGTGTCTCCGTGCTCTGTGTCACGTTCACTCTCCTCCATGTTTGTTTGTGTTGCACATTTTCTTCCACACAACTCAAAGCGACGTCCAATTAACGAAACATATTGGCGTAAAGAGTGTGATTTGCGACATAACAAAATGAATGATAGAGCATAATATGAAACTATAGATGTTTTTCTATCGTCACACAATATATATCGTCATATCGCCCAGCCCTTTTCCGAGCTGCGGAAGGCCGAGCACCATCGCATCAAGTTCTTGATCCAGGTAGTCTACGATGTCCTGAAAAAATAAGGAGAGCCACACACTCTAGGAGCTCAGATGCAATAATTCAATAAACAGCCAAGCTGTCTTCATCAGGGTATAGTCTACCACATCTTACCAAGCCCATCTAACCTGTTCTGCTGTGGCAGGGTCGATTCACAATCATGCTCTCTGCCTAAAGAGAGGAGTACATCCATTCTCAACTGCTGCTCAAAAGCCCAAGGTGAGGGTCACTACCGCTGGTGCCACAACCTGGTGTTTAAAGCCTTTGTGGAAACCATCTTCAGTGGGATCAGCCACTGCAAGCGCCTCAGACAAGCTAAGTAGGCCATTGTAATCGTCAGAGCCGGGGAAAAGCCAACACCAGCTACCAGAACCTCCACAGGTCTTTTCGCAACAGCTCAAGACTGGGAGCTGAAAGTTGACCTACAAAAGAAGTTCAAGTTCCCAGACATGATCACAGCGATAACACTAAGGCCAGACATTGTGCTGTTTTCCAAAACCTCCAAGCAGGTCATCTTGACGGAGCTCACTATCCCTTGGGAGGACCGCATTGAGGAGGAGAATGAAAGAAAATAGCCTGAAGTACGAGGACCTGGTGGGGCAGTACTGAAGAGCAAGGTCTGAGTCTGTCGAAGTGGGGTGCAGAAGGTTCGTAGGTCAATCCTTCTACAGGGCATTATGACTACTAGGCACCACAGGGAGGAAGGCCATCAAGACAGTGGAAGCTATGCTTTGGCTGTTAATTGTTAATTAACCATGTTAAATTTCAGAAATGTCAACTTCAATGGGGTAGGGACGTCCCAAGGATTTTGGATAGCACAGATCCAAGTGCACATTGAGCTGTGCTAGTGTGCAGGTGTTATCTGCTCTGTTAAACCAAATCTAAAAAGAGGGCAATAAACACAGGTTTTGCAAACAGGTTTTGCCTAGATGGTTAGTTTGTCAGAAATAACACTTCGTAGCAGGTTAGGAGAACTTACACTGCAGGTTCGGATAATAAACGTAGCATGTTTGAAGAATTAGGTTAGATTTGGGGAAAAGGTTAGGGATAGCTAAAATGAAAAAATTCTTAACTTTTGACATCAATTTGATAAACTGTATCCCATCTAGTAACGACCATGCGAAAGTGAGTAGTTTATGTTGAAAACAACGGGCATCCATCTTGGATGTTGTCTCTAGTTCATTTATAAGCTAAGTGCATTCTGCTCCTAAAATGAATACCAACAATATCCTCTTCATGTAAAAATTAAAAACTGCTGTTGGGTTAACTATACATCTATACCTGAAAATATATACTATGTACACAATGTATTAGCTAAAACGATTACAACTATTATTGTTTGTAGTTCATGATTTGCCAAAATTGTATAATTTTTTGTCTATAATTGTCGGTTATATGGCCAGCTATATGTTTGTGCCAGCCCTACTTCTGCAGTTGTTTATTAACAAATAGGCAATACCAGTGTCACGCCCTGCAATACCAGTGTCACGCCCTGGTCTTAGTATTTTGTGTTTTCTTTATTATTTTGGTCAGGCCAGGGTGTGACATGGGTTTATTATGTGGTGTGTTTGTCTTGTTTTTTTTGTAGGTATTGGGATTGTGAATTAGTAGGGTTATCTAGAAAAGTCTATGGTTGCCTGAAGTGGTTCTCAATCAGAGGCAGGTGTTTATCGTTGTCTCTGATTGGGAACCATATTTAGTCAGCCATATTCTTTGAGTGTTTCGTGGGAGATTGTTCCTGTCTCTGTGTTACTGTGTACCAGTATAGACTGTTTCGGTTTTCGTGTTATGTTTCGTGTTTTTGTATTGTTCGTGTTTATTTGTTATTAAACATGTCTGAAAATTACCACGCTGCATTTTGGTCCGATCCTTGCCACACCTCTTTGTCAGAGGAGGAGTTAGAAGAAAAGCGTGACAGAATCACCCACCACAACAGGACCAAGCGGCGTGGTGACAGGCAGCGGCAGGAGGAGCAGCGATCACAGGACTTCTGGACTTGGGAGGAGATATTGGATGGTAAAGGACCCTGGGCACAGGCTGGGGAATATCGCCGCCCCAAAGCAGAGCTGGAGGCAGCGAAAACAGAGAGGCGGCATTACGAGGAGCAGGAGAGGCAGTGATGTCAGGATTTTGGGACATGGGAGCAGAATCTGGACTACACTACTTGGGAAGAGATAGACAGGTGGTCGGTCGACCCAGGGAGAGTGCCGGAGCCAGCCTGGGATTCGATGGAGCAGTGCGGGGAAGGTCACAGGAGAATGAGGTTGGCGAGACGAACACGGCGGCGTGGAAGGAAGCCCAGGAGTCAGCACCAAAAAATGATTGGGGGGGGGGGGGGGCTCACAGTATGGCGACGCCAGGTAGGAGACCTGCGCCAACTTCCTGTGCTTACCGGGGGGCTAGAGGGACCGGGCAGGCACCATGTTATGCTGTGGAGCGCACGGTGTCTCCAGTGCGGGTGCATAGCCCGGTGCGGTACATACCAGCTCCTCGTATCGGCCGGGCTAGAGTGGGCATCAAGCCAGGTAAGGTTGGGCAGGCTCGGTGCTCAAGAGCTCCAGTGCGCCTGCACGGTCCGGTCTATCCAGTACCACCTCCATGCATCAGTCCTCCGGTGGCAGCTCCCCGCACCAGGCTTCCTGTGCGTGTCCTCGGCCCAGTACCACCAGTGCCAGCACCACGCACCAGGCCTTCAGTGCGCTTCGCCTGTCTAGCGCTGTCAGAGCCTTCCTCCTCTCCAGCGCTGCCGGAGTCTCCCGCCTGTTTAGCGCTGCCGGAGTCTCCCGCCTGTTTAGCGCTGCCAGAGCTGCCAGTCTGCATGGAGCAGCCAGAGCTGCCAGTCTGCATGGAGCTGCCAGTCTGCATGGAGCAGCCAGTCTGCATGGAGCAGCCAGAGCCGCCAGTCAGCCAGGATCCGCCAGCCAGCCAGGATCTTCCAGATCCGCCATTCAGCCAGGATCCGCCAGTCAGCCAGGATCCGCCAGTCAGCCAAGATCCGCCAGTCAGCCAGGATCTGCCGGAACCACCAGTCAGCCAGGATCTGCCGGAACTGCCAGCCAGCCTGGATCTGCCAGAGCCAACTACCTGCCTGAGCTTCCTCTCAGTCCCGAGCTTCCTCTCAGTCCCGAGCTTCCTCTCAGTCCCGAGCTTCCTCTCAGTCCCGAGCTACCCCTCAGTCCCGAGCTACCCCTCAGTCCCGAGCTACCCCTCAGTCCCGAGCTACCCCTCAGTCCCGAGCTGCCCCTCAGTCCAGTGGGGTCCTTGGTGAGGGTTACTAGGCCAAGGTCGGCGGTGAGGGTTGCCAATCAAAGGACGCGATGCAGGTGGACTAAGACTTTGTTGGAGTGGGGTCCACGTCCCGCGACGGAGCCGCCACCGTGGACAGACGCCCACCCGGACCCTCCCCTATGGGTTTAGGTGTGCGGCCGGGAGTCCGCACCTTTGGGGGGGGTGGGGTTCTGTCACACCCTGGTCTTAGTATTTTGTGTTTTCTTTATTATTTTGGTCAGGCCAGGGTGTGACATGGGTTTATTATGTGGTGTGTTTTGTCATGGGTTTTTTGTAGGTATTGGGATTGTGAATTAGTAGGGTTATCTAGAAAAGTCTATGGTTGCCTGAAGTGGTTCTCAATCAGAGGCAGGTGTTTATCGTTGTCTCTGATTGGGAACCATATTTAGGCAGCCATATTCTTTGAGTGTTTTGTGGGTGATTGTTCCTGTCTCTGTGTTACTGTGTACCAGTGTAGGCTGTTTCGGTTTTCGTGTTACGTTTCTTGTTTTTGTATTGTTCGTGTTTATTCGTTATTAAACATGTCTGAAAATTACCACGCTGCATTTTGGTCCGATCCTTGCTACACCTCTTCGTCAGAGGAGGAGTTAGAAGAAAACCGTGACTACCAGTTGCTTCTATGATTTCCTAAAAGTTACGTCACTGTTTTAGCAGTGTATTACCAAAGTTCTCTAATGTACAGTACACCGGGACTAAACCTTGCACTGGGTAGGAACCAGGATTGATCATCACGTGTTGTTAAAGGGAAAGTTCACCCTAATAAAAAAATGTCATATTGATTTACTTATCCTGTAAGCAGTCTATGGGAAAGGTATGAAAGCAATCCATGATTTGGTTTAGTTTTCCTAGCAGTTTGCACATGAAAAGGTTAGCATTTGTGGTGCAAATCCAATAAAAGCCATGTGCAATGTTCACTCATTTTTTTGCGGGGCACAGCTAATTCCAGGTCTGCAGTGCGCAAACTTGAAAAGTCAGTGAAAGGTTAGTGCAACTTCCAGCACAAGTTTTCTGTGAACACAGAGGCTGTACACACTTTAAGTTACAGTTTTAACAGTGGCCAAGTAGGCTTCTGTGGCTATTTGTAGACCTACTAGAGTGGGCTACCATCAAAAACAATGGAGAAAATGCAACCCATAACATTGTTACATAGAAATAGCTATTCTGTCATTAAGCCTACATCAGCAGCCAATGAGTGGTGTTCAATGTAGGCCTACATTCCATGAGACTTAATTTTTTAAAATTTTACCTTTATTTTACTAGGCAAGTCAGTTAAGAACAAATTCTTATTTTCAATGACGGCCTAGGAACAGTGGGTTAACTGCCTGTTCAGGGGCAGAACGACAGATTTGTACCTTGTCAGCTCGGGGATTTGAACTTGCAACCTTTCGGTTACTAGTCCATTCGGTTACTTATGTTGTGTTGTTTGATGCAAGAAAGCACTTTACAAAATAAAATGCATTATTATTCCCATACCATTATTACAGAGAATCAGACAAATTATGCTACCCTCTGCCTATTGGCTACTTAGCTTATTCAACTCTGTCTCAAAACACAACACTGGCCCTTTAAGACAAAAAAAAAGCTCTTTACCTGACTGGCTTTGCAAAGATGCCTAGGAATGTGCACCTTTGTCCTCTTGTAGCAAGCAATCACTCTCCTATTGCTGACTACAAATGATCTAACAGGGATAAAAACTCTAACTAGAGAAGGATATGAACTAAATGTGCACACGTGGCTACATGTAGCTCTTGTTTTGATCTCATCCACTGAAGAGGGTTAAACCAAGGCCTTATACCTTTTAAAGGGTCAATAAATTATGTTATAATAAACTGTAAGGTTTCCTCTTCAGGAGACTTCTGTGTGTGTGTTAAAACCTGTTTTGCGTGTTGTGACCTTCAGACACTATCAGAAGGATCCAGACTCCTCCTGTCTGGATCCCACTGTGGTTATCTGGTTTTCTGAGAACACAAGGCTGCCACAGACCTGAGGAAACCAGCCACCTGTCAGAAGATGCTTACACTTGTTCACATTGTTATGACTCTATACTTGTGCTGAAAGGTCAAGTTTCGGTCAAACCCACTTCTGAGTTTTGACTTGCTGATAAGATGGTTTCTGCTGACAGGAGGATGTTAGATTTAGACATTTTGCAGAACTTGGGGAGAACTTGGGTAGAACTATCATATACTTTTATATTGTACTCTGTACCAACTTCTGCCTAAAATTGTATTACTACAGGAGAATTTTAAAACTTAAAGAGTCTGTGTTTCCTTTCCGTTACTAATGTATGTTTGATAATTATATAGACCTGATCATTTGTTGAAGAAATTGACCAACACTGCTCATGACCACTCATGCTATCTGTCACGCCCTGACCTTAAAGATCCTTTTGATTTTTTCCACATAACTGTTGGCTTCATGGTTTGTTTTTGTAGTGTTTGTTGTTTTGTTCGGCGTCTTTTTTCCAAATAAAGAGAGAATGTACGCTCACCACGCTGCACCTTGGTCCTCTTCTTTTAACGGCCATGACACTATCAACACAGTCCAGTTCAAAGTAAATGGCACAGATCCATATACAGTTGAAGTCGGAAGTTTACATGCACCTTAGCCAAATACATTTAAACTCAGTTTTTCGCAATTCCTGACATTTAACCCTATTTTTGCTATTTTTGTTTCATCAGACCAGAGGACATTTCTCCAAAAAGTACTATATTTGTCCCCATGTGCAGTTTTTATGGCAGTTTTGGAGCAGTGGTTTCTTCCTTGCTGAGTGGCCTTTCAGGTTTTGTCAATATAGGACTCATTTTATTGTGGATAGAGATACTTTTGTACCTGTTTCCTCCAGCATCTTCACAAGGTTCTTTGCTGTTGTTCTGGGATTGATTTGCACTTTTCGCACCAAAGTACGTTCATCTCTAGGAGACAGAACGCATTTCCTTCCTGAGTGGTATGACGGGTGCGTGGTCCAATGGTGTTTATGCTTGCGTACTATTGTTTGTACAGATAAAAATGGTACCTTCAGGCATTTGGAAATTGCTCCCAAGGATGAAGCAAACTTGTGGAGGTTAACAATTGTTTTTCTGAGGTCTTGGCTGATTTCTTTAGATTTTCCCATGATGTCAAGCAAAGAGGTACTGAGTTTGAAGGTAGGCCTTGAAATACATCCACAGGTACATCTCCAATTGACTCTAAAATTGATTCCTTTTCCCCTCATCAATCTACACACAATACTCCATAATGACAAAGCAAAAACAGGTTTTTACACATTTTACATTGACATAAGTATTCAGACCCTTTAATCAGTACTTTGTTGAAGCACCTTTGGCAGTAATTACAGCCTTGAGTCTTATTGCGTATGATGCTACAAGCTTGGCACATTTGTATTTGGGGAGTTTCTCCCATTCTTCTCTACAGATCCTCTCAAGCTATGTCAGGGTGGATGGGGAGCATTGGTGCACAGCTATTCTCAGGTCTTTCCAGAGATGTTTGTTCGGGTTCAAGTCCGGGCTCTGGCTGGGCCACTCAAGTTCGGTCAGAAACTTGTCCCGAAGCCACTCCTGGTTGTGTGCTTAGGGTCATTGTCCTGTTGGAAGTACAGTCTGGGCTCTGTTCTTTGTTCTGTTCATCTTTCCCTCGATCCTGACTATTCTTCCAGTCCCTGCCATTGAAAAACATCCCCACAGCCTGATGCTGCCACCACCGTGCTTCATCGTAGGGATGGTGCCAGGTTTCCTCCAGATGTGACGCTTGGCATTCAGGCCAAAGAGTTCAGTCTTGGTTTCATCAGACCAGAGAACCTTGTTTCTCATGGTCAGAGTCCTTTATGTGCCTATTGGCAAACTCCAAGTTGGCTGTCATGTGCCTTACTGAGGAGGGGCTTTCATCTGGCCACTCTACCATAAATGCCTAATTGGTGGAGTGCTGCAGAAATGGTTGTCCTTCTGGAAGGTTCTTCCACCTCCAAAGAGGATCTCTGAGCTCTGTCAGAGTGACCCTTGGGTTCTTAGTCACCTCCATGACCAAGGCCCTTCTCTCCCGATTGCTCAGTTTGATCCGGGCAGCCAGCTCTAGGAAGAGTCTTGGTGGTTCCAAACGTCTTCCATTTAAGAATGACGGAGGCCATTGTGTTCGTTGAGACTGTAACAATGTGTGCTGAGAGTCGGGAAGCAAGTTCAGGGAGTGAGTGTTTTAATAAATAAACACAACATAATACAAAATAAGAAACATGAACAACACACAGACATGACACTTAAACAATAATGCCTGGGAAAGGAACCAAAGAGAGTGACATATTTAGGGAAGGTAATCAGGGAAGTGATGGAGTCCAGGTGAGTCTGATGACGCGCAGAAGCGCGTAGCGATGGCGACAGGTGTGCGCCATAATGAGCAGCCTGGTGACCTAGAGGCCGGAGAGGGAGCACACGTGACAGTTCCCCCTCCCCAAAGCACGGCTCCAGCCACACTGACCTAAATGACGATCCCGGGGATCAGGAGCGGACCGGTCACCTCTGCTGAGGCACGGGAAACCTGTCAGTCTGGCTGAGACGCGGGAGCATAGCAACCTAGAGCGCCGGAGAGATTATACATGACGGTAACCCCTCCCCGGGAGTTCGGCTTCAGCTGCAAGACGCCAACCAAAGAGAGGATCTCGGGGATCATGAGCGGTCGTTGACTGGAGCGCAGAAACCTGACAGACCGGCTGAGGCAGGGGAGCCTGGAGCCAGTTGAGGCATGAGAGCCTGACGAGCCAGTGGAAGCAGGGGAGCCTGGCGTTCTGTCTGAGGCATGAGAGCCTGTAGCGGCTTCCGGACCCAACGTCATTCCTACCGGGAAAAAAAACATTCCCGGGGTGAGGTGTTATTCTATGGATCTACAGGTTCCCACACCTTAGCAGAGGTGACCGGTCCCCTCCTGATCCCCGGGATCGTCATCTTGGTCAGCGTCCTGCAGATGGAGCCACGCGTCGGGGAGGGGGTACTGTCACGTGTAATCCCCCTCCGACCTCTAGGTCACCAGGCTGCTCGTTAGGATGCACACCTATCACCAGCGTTACATGCATAATGACACTCACCTGGACTCCATCACCTCTTTGATTACCTGCCCTTTATATGTCACTCCCTTTGGTTTCTTCCCCAGTCGTCATTGCTGCTGTTTCATGTCGGTGCGCTGTTTGTGTTTCTGTTTTGTTAATTTATTAATTAAATGTATTCACTCCCTGAACTTGCTTCCCGACTCTCGGCGTACATCGTTACTGGGACCTTCAATGCTGCAGAATTTTTTTTTGTACCCTTCCCCATATCTGTGCCTGTCTCGTAGCTCTGCGGACAAATCTTTCGACCTCATGGCTTGGTTTTTGCTCTGACATGCACTGTCAACTGTGGGACTTTATATAGACAGGTGTGTGCCTTTCCAAATAATGTCCAATCAATTGAATTTACCACAGGTGGACTCCAATCAAATTGTCGAAACTCCTGAGCTCAATTTCGAGTCTCATAGCAAAGGGTCTGAATACTTATGTAAATAGAATGTGCAAACATTTTGAAAAACCTGTTACTGCTTTGTCATTGTGAGGTATTGTGTGTAGATCGATGAGGAAAAAACATATTTAATCCATTTTAGAATAAGGCTGTAATGTAACAAAATGTGGAAAAAGTCAAGGGGTCTGAATACTTTCCGAATGCACAGAATGTTCATAGTGTATCTATAAATACAACATATTTGGCTCCATTTGCACAATAAGGTCAATTATGTAGTGCCATTTTAAGTATCAGTTCTCACATCAATCAACATTATTTGGGAAAACATGGATTTTTCACCATCAAAAATTCCTTGTGGACAGATGTGAGCTGTTTCCAGTTCATTCCTGAATCTCTGAATCTCTCACTCTCTTATTTCCGACAAATGACATGCCATCCTCTACCTCGTCTAAATATTAGATAGCTGTTTATGTTAGTCTTCCATGATCTTCTTATCAATTGGTTGATTATTTACTGTAACAACAGATACAAATTCAAAATTCAATTGATTAATATGTTTCCAACGACGCCCTCCTCATGGGAAAGCTGACTTGTATTCGCCTAGGAAAACGTCAACCCAAATTCTCCGACCTGCATTGGCTGTAATTCAACACAATGAATTTAGACCACTCCCACTACCAATTCCACACATTACAGAGGCGCGGAAGTTGGTTTCGTAGGGTACGTTATGTTGTTATTTTGTGCGAAATAACTTCAAATACATTTAGTTAAATCTGTTTTTAAGGACATGTGGTTTGGTAGCAGATGAACGCATTGAAAGTGTTCTGAATGTTTGAAATTCTCGAAAAAAAAACATCCCAACGTTAGCATGCCGATGTAACAATGTGTTAAGCGAACCTGACTGGCTAACGTTAGTTCTTTGCATATCTAAAGCTCAGTGTACATTGTTTTCTGAAATGCAACGATACTGACTGACATTTGCTTACAATTTAGTATTGTTCGGACGTCAAAGTGATGTCAACTTTTCCTTGACACATTCATTATTAGCTAGCTAACGCGTTAGCTGGAGACAGCTGGCTAACGTTACCTGACAGCCTTTGTAAGTATCTGCTGCTGAGTGTTACCAGACTTTGGAAAGAATATGAGATATTACTTTCTCGTATTCATCCAGACAGCTACTTTAGCTAGCTAGTATAATGTTAGTTGTCTTACAGAAAGACACATTCAGCATCCTTACCACTCCGATTTAGTAAACAAGGTATGTTGAGCTATTATAATAGCTCGATACAATGCCAATGAGTAACGTTAACACGTTGTTGTTGAGAAGCTAGGCTTATATACCGCGCACGGTTTTGCAAGAATGTAAGATGACAGTAAATGAAGCGTTTTCTTGTGTCTTGTCTCGTAGCAGAATGTTGGGGGAATTCGGTATGCTGGAACGAGACAGAAGGGGGCTTCGGAAATGCTCTGTGACTCTCTGCAAAGATATGGTGGTGGACGAGCTGTTCATTCAGTCGCTGCAGACAGACGACATTCTCACCGACAGCATGGCAGAAAGCATCCTGGTATGTTGTGTTCACCATGTTAAATTGTGTAGTTCGATACTATTACCAGGTCAGGTGACTTATGACACTATCAACGTCCAAATAATGCACGCATTCATAGCCCAAATGTCTTATTGTTGATTTAACTTCAATCATGTAATCAATAGTGAATGTCAGTGTAGATCAGGGTTTCCTAAACTCGTCCTTGCCCCTTGTGTGCATGTTTAAAAATGTTTTGCCATAGCACTACACAGCTGATTGAAATAATCAAAGCTTGATGATGAGTTGATCATTTGAATCATGTGTAGTGCTAGGGCAAAAAACAAAATATGCACCCGGTTTCAGAAACCCTGGTGTAGATTACCATGTCTTTCACTTTCTATTTTTTGTAATCTGTGTTGATATCCGTTGTTCCCCAGGTGGAGCCGAACTCCCACAAGCGGAGCTGGCGTCTGCTGTCCCTGCTCCCCAAGCGTGGTCCCAGAGCCTTCAGCAGCTTCTGCTCAGCACTGAGAGACACAGAGCAGCAGCACCTATGTGCCCTGCTCACAGAGTCACCAGAGAGGGATGGAGAGAGACAGGTGAGTGGGCACTGGGTGCCACACAAGATATTGATCCAGACAGATGAGCAGAAGGACAAAGATAGAAAGGGGAGAGGGTAGACATGGAGAGAGAGAGGGGTGAGCGCCACAACCAACCTAAGCCTGAAACTGTGCCCCTTACACAGTGTCCCCAGACAGCTAGGGTGAAAGACAGGGCTGAGGAGGTGATATCCACAGCATACCCAATCCAAGCTTCAGACCGCAACGCCCCATTCACAAAGACCCCAGTCAAAGACAGTGAGGAAGAGGGGGATGAAGAGAAGGTGAGCTCTACCCAACAACTAAACCAAGCTACAGACTAAGTTGGAATATTTTCCTGGCATTTTACAAATGTTCCATCCCAAGAATAAAATAACTTTTTTCCCGAGTAACCCTGTATTCCCCTCCAAAACTGGAAGTGTCATTCAAAAACATTATAAAGCATATGTAATGAAAAACATTCAAACCTAATGCTACCTGAGTCTGATACATTTTACGAGGCCTACATTAAAGACATTTAATGAGCCCGAAGCCCAAATAATTGTTCCATTATCTATAGGATATAGGCTACTGCACATTACGCACGACAGGGAAGCATCTTGGGTAAATAAATGAAACAAGCTCCAGTAGGCTAATCTTTTTGAGTGTGAACTGTATTACTCTATTGTATTATACTGTATTATATGAACTGGAATTACGCACATCATTCAAACCATGATAAAGCAGAAGAGACCATGAAGATTGAATGGTTGTTGGTCTGAATAAATAACTGCATTAGCCTGCTGCCTTGGCACGCATTCACTGTTCTTTCAAACTACCCGTGAGTTCGGTTGGCTGCTGTATTTAACATTCAGCAACAACAACAAAAAATGCATCCCTCTTCGAATAGTCTATTGGTGTAAGAAATGCAAAAAAGATTGTCTAGCTTTTCCTGCATGGGATTCAGAGCTAAGGAGTGTTTTTTTGAGAGGCCAGCGGAGGGAGCACAGGCGCTTGCGCATTGTGCAAGAGACAGAGGCTATAAGTTAGATGCTTATTATGCATTATCCATCATTAATTAGCTTAATATAAGGTTAATAATGTATTACCTGAAAGAGGTAGGCTAGAACATCTATATATCTCAATTTAGAACAGGATTGTCTATTTTAGATGCAAATTGAATGGGGTTGATAGAGAGTGTGTTCATTGATTTAAAGCAACGATGTTAGTGATAGGCTGTTTTCAAAACTCTTGAGCTGCAATAAAAAAATATATATATTTACAAAAAATATATATATTTACAAAACAAAATTTAAAAAGTTGACCCCTGAATGCCAGATGGAGATGGGTAAATTAGACGTGCATTCTGTCTCTATATTACTGTTGCGTTGGCTATGCTCCAGTCAATGTAGGCCTACCTGTCACAAGAAAAAACGTTACCATGATGAGATGATACAGGAAGCGTAGCTGCTGCTTTTGCAACAGCTAATGGGGATCCTAATAAAATACCAATACAGTGGGTATGCATTGTGAACTGCGCTCCATACTGAGCTGGGCTGCCTGTCTCGCCCCTGAGCATTGATTCATCATGCAGCGGCCGTAGAGAAACCACATTTAGACATAGTTTAGATATAATTTTAACAGTTCCATTTCACACCATGCTGTTCATATAAATCATTTATTATAATTTACCGGTTTTTCGCAGTTATTTATCCCGGGAAAGGGGAGTAGTTTTGGACGGTAAAATCTCTGAAACTTGGTTCCTGCCATTCAACCCTACTACAGACTGTCCCCCCCAGATAGTCACTAGAGAAAGAAGTGACCACAACACTCCCAACCCAAGCTACAGACTGCTGTAACAGGGAGAAAGAGGAGGAGAGATGTAGATTGGGAGAGAGGTGAGAGTCAGCCATCACTTCCAACCCAAGCTACAGACTGCTGTAACAGGGAGAAAGAGGAGGAGAGATGTAGATTGGGATAGAGGTGAGTCAGCCATCACTCCCAACCCAAGCTACAGACTGCTGTAACAGGGAGAAAGAGGAGGAGAGATGTAGATTGGGAGAGAGGTGAGTCAGCCATCACTTCCAACCCAAGCTACAGACTGCTGTAACAGGGAGAAAGAGGAGGAGAGATGTAGATTGGGATAGAGGTGAGTCAGCCATCACTCCCAACCCAAGCTACAGACTGCTGTAACAGGGAGAAAGAGGAGGAGAGATGTAGATTGGGATAGAGGTGAGTCAGCCATCACTCCCAACCCAAGCTACAGACTGCTGTAACAGGGAGAAAGAGGAGGAGAGATGTAGATTGGGAGAGAGGTGAGTCAGCCATCACTCCCAACCCAAGCTACAGACTGCTGTAACAGGGAGAAAGAGGAGGAGAGATGTAGATTGGGATAGAGGTGAGTCAGCCATCACTTCCAACCCAAGCTACAGACTGCTGTAACAGGGAGAAAGAGGCGGAGAGATGTAGATTGGGATAGAGGTGAGTCAGCCATCACTCCCAACCCAAGCCTCCTCTGGATGTTTTGGTATTCACACTGCAGGCGAGAGAGAAAATCAGGAATGAACTGGTTTCACCTATAAATGTTTAGATTGTATTAACGTCGAAGGTAAGTTAAAAGATGGTTAAATTCTCCTTTTCCTTTGTCCTTCAGAGATATGTGGACTCTCCCCTCCCACTTCCCACCCAGGAGGGGATTGTTCCAGCCAAGAGAGCCAGAACACAAGGTGAGTAGAGCAGTCATCTGAGGTGGGTGCATTCAAGATCACAGTTTTACAACCCTTTCATTCACAATATTTGCACGATTCCTAGGAGATCGTGGGAGGGGTTGTTTGTGTGGTGTTTTGGAGAAGAGAAAAACTCAAATGTAATCATTCTGTTTATTGGCTTGCAACTCAGTAAAAAAAAAATGTATTTTTAATAAACCCAATTAAACTGTAAATGAAAATGTCCCAATTGAGTCCAGTTGTATAATTTTATCAGTGTGGAAGCCGTGTGCTGTAGTCTTGGTATGGAGTGCCACTGCCTAGCCAGTCTCACCACCTGCAGGCACCACGCCCGTGTGACTTGCTCACATAGCTGTAGTACAAAGGTTGTTACAACACCATTATATGTTGCTAACAGCTTCCCTTTCAAGGCAGAAACGTGACCTTGACTGGAACCCTGCTCTGATGGGCATTATTGGAATTGTCTCCACTGGTGTATTTTATGGAATGAAATACATGCAGGGTGTAATGTCATCCTAATATGTGTTTCAGAGTCAATGGAGATGTGTCTGGATGCAGACAGTCCCATCACCAGCTCTGTTCTTCCCTGTACACCAGACTTCTACCTAAAACACTGCCAACAGGTACAACACTCACTGTTAATACAAACCAGTAAATCACCTGTCTGTACCATGTCACTGCCAACAGGTACAACACTCACTGTTAATACAAACCAGTAAATCACCTGTCTGTACCATGTCACTGCCAACAGGTACAACACAGTCTCTGTCTGGTATCTCTTACCTTAGACAATTAACGTTGTTAACTGCTGTGTATTTTTGGTTCTCATATTTGTCACTGCAAATACAACTGTTATAATACAATGCAACTATATGCAGTCCCCTAGGGAAGTTAGTTTCAAGGCAGCAGCCACTGCAATGTGCACCTTTGCAACGAACACATGCATGCATTTCTTGTGTTCAGAATGTGTTTCCAGATGCTGTTTAGCTGCATTGTTCCCCAGGGTATTTCTAGGGAGCAGAAGAGTAGATCTTCCTATTCAACCACCTCAACCTGTAACAGCTGTTGAAGTGTCTCCGCTCTAAACAGACAGCTATTAGACCTCTGCAGTATAGACAGAGTTTAGACAGTACCAGGCGAGTCCCACTGGTCCGTAGAAGACAGTGTTTGTCTAGAACACAGTCAGTTTGACAGGAAAGAGACACAGGGAGAATTCCCCCAGCCCATGTGTTGAAGTCTCTGTAAACCTGCTCAGGTTGAGGATGATTCATCACTGAGCTCCACTGGGTTGTAAAACTATCATTTAAATACAGGGACAGAAACCACAACAAACACTACTGAGAACAGCAGCAACAGAAGCACATTATTATTTTCCTTCAGGTAAAACATGTCATTTTCTCATGCTGCATTTTTGTCTCTTGTCCCTCACTCTTTTCTCCTCATTTCCCTTCTTCGCTTTCTTTCCTCCCCTCACACTTTCTCTCTTCCCCCTCTCCTCTCTTTCTCCTGCTCTCTCCCCTTCAGTCCTATAATATGGTGTCCAGTCCTCGTGGCCTGGCCTTGGTGATCAGTAACGTCTCCTTTGACCCCTGTGCTGCTCCTGACCTGGACTCCAGGAACGGAGGGGAGGTGGACGAGGAGGTCCTCAGGAAGGTGTTCACTGAGCTGGACTACATAGTCACCGTCCGGAGAGACCTCACAGCTCCGGTAACAGAGACATACAGTTGAAGTCTGAAGTTTACATACACCTTAGCCAAATATATTTAAACTCAGTTTTTCATAATTCCTGTCATTTAATCTAGTAAAAAATCCCTGTTTTAGGTCAGTTAGGATCGCCACTTTATTTTAAGAAGTGAAATGTCAGAATAATAGTAGAGAGAATTATTTATTTCAGCTTTTATTTCTTTCATCACATTTCCAGTGGATCATAAGTTTACATATACTCAATTAGTATTTGGTAGCATTGCCTTTAAATTGTTTAACTTGGGTCAAATGTCTCAGGTAGCCTTCCACAAGCTTCCCACAATAAGTTGGGTGAATTTTGTCCCATTCCTCCTGACAGAGCTGCTGTAACTGAGTCAGGTTTGTAGGCCTCCTTGCTCGCACACGCCTTTTCAGTTCTGCCCACACATTTTCAGTTCTGCCCACACATTTTCTATAGGATTGAGGTCAGGGCTTTGTGATGGCCACTCCAATGCCTTGACTTTGTTGTCCTTATGCCACTTTGCCACAACTTTGGAAGTGTGCTTGGGGTCATTGTCCATTTGGAAGACCCATTTGTGACCAAGCTTTGACTTCCTGACTGATGTCTGGAGATGTTGCTTCAATATATCCACATCACTTTCCAACCTCATGATGCCATCTATTTTGTGAAGTGCACCAGTCCCTCCTGCAGCAAAGCACCCCCACAACATGATGCTGCCACCCCCGTGCTTCACGTGACATACTTTCTTGGATTTTCCAAGCTGTTTAAAGGCACAGTCAACTTAGTGTATGTAAACTTCTGACCCACTGGAATTGTGTTGCAGTGAATTTTAAGTGAAATAATCTGTCTGGAAACATTTGTTGGAAAAATTACTTGTGTCATGAACAAGTAGATGTCCTATCCGACTTGCCAAAACTATAGTTTGTTAACAAGAAATTTGTGGAGTGGTTGAAAAACAAGTTTTAATGACTCCAACCTAAGTGTATGTACATTTCCAACTTCAACTCTACACACACACAGAGAGCAAGACAGTGGTGCCAAAGTTACAGCAGTGCTTCAACAACATGGACTGTATCGGTGGATCCCCCACTGGCTTCAATCAGTGGCACTCAGGCATTTGTTTGCCTTGATCTTCATAGACCTGTTGCTATTAGAGTCCTGTTGTTAGCTAGTGGAGACAGCTGTGTGTAGCGTTGGTCTTTCCATGACCATGTTTAATGCAAAGAACAAAGGGTGAATTTACAGCTCTACACTTCCTCTCTGTATAACTAGTGGCTCTTGCACTTTTTGACAAAATGTACCAAAAAGTTCTATGTAATTATGTAATTAGAATATAGTTTAATACTTGATTGATCTCTCTATGACAGGGCATGCGAGAGTGCATTGAGCAGTTTGGCAGACGACAGCAGCACCAGACCGTATCCAGCTGTGTGGTGTGTCTGCTGTCCCATGGAGTAGAGGGGGCTATCTACGGCACAGACGGACAGCTGCTGGAGGTGTGTGTGACCTCATTCAGTTTAGAGTGAAACCCTTTCTGATGATAATCATATTAATTGAATCTCTGTCTCTCTCTCAGTTGGACTGGGTGTTTGAGGCGTTTGACAACGCCCACTGTCCTCTACTGCAGAATAAACCCAAGATGTTCTTCATCCAGGCCTGCAGAGGAGGTGAGCTCATACACGATCTCTCTGCCCTCACTCTCCCTCCTTCCCTTTCCCCAACACTCCCTCCCCTGTTCTCTTCGTCTAATCCGTCTTGTCTCTGTCTCCCTCCAGAGGAGATGGACTGTGGGGTGGAGCAGTCAGACGGGCCAGAGAGGACCCAGTCTCCTGGCTGTGAACAGAGGGATGCAGGGAGGGAGGGAGAGGGAGATGGAGACACCAGGCAGACGAAGGAGAGAGGCAGGCTCAGAGTCAAACTGCCCCAGCGCTCTGACATGATCTGCGGCTTCGCCTCCCTCAAAGGTGTGAGTGTGTGTAGGTTATGTGTGTTGTCTGAGTCTGTTTATGATGTGAATGTTGGAGTATTTGGTGGTATTTCTTTGTTGTGTCTTGTTGGGCCCTACTACGTAATGTAGTGTCTGTCGGGCCCTGTTAGATAATGTAGTGTCTGTTGGGCCCTGCTAGGTCATGTAGTGTCTGTCGGGCCCTACTAGGTCATGTAGTGTCTGTCGGGCCCTACTAGGTCATGTAGTGTCTGTCGGGCCCTACTAGGTCATGTAGTGTCTGTCGGGCCCTACAAGGTCATGTAGTGTCTGTCGGGCCCTACTAGGTCATGTAGTGTCTGTCGGGCCCTACTAGGTCATGTAGTGTCTGTCGGGCCCTACTAGGTCATGTAGTGTCTGTCGGGCCCTACTAGGTCATGTAGTGTCTGTCGGGCCCTGCTAGGTCATGTAGTGTCTGTCGGGCCCTGCTAGGTCATGTAGTGTCTGTCGGGCCCTGCTAGGTCATGTAGTGTCTGTCGGGCCCTGCTAGGTCATGTAGTGTCTGTCGGGCCCTGCTAGGTCATGTAGTGTCTGTCGGGCCCTGCTAGGTCATGTAGTGTCTGTCGGGCCCTGCTAGGTCATGTAGTGTCTGTCGGGCCCTGCTAGGTCATGTAGTGTCTGTCGGGCCCTGCTAGGTCATGTAGTGTCTGTCGGGCCCTGCTAGGTCATGTAGTGTCTGTCGGGCCCTAATAGGCACTGCAGCCATGAGGAATACCAAGAGAGGATCCTGGTTCATCCAAGAGGTCAACTCAGCACTCCGCTTCAGAGCCAGAGACACACACCTATCAGACATACTGGTGCAGGTAAACACAAACACACACCACATATCACAGTCATAGTAAGTACATTTTCCCTCAAAGTAGTTATCAGCAAGTTCAGTGCTAGTAACCTTTTGTAACCTCTGTCCTCAGGTGAATGGTCGTATTAAAGACAGAGAAGGCTATGCTCCTGGCACCCCCCACCATCGCTGTAAGGAAATGTCTGAATTCACCAGCTCCCTCTGCAAAGACCTCTACCTGTTCCCCAAGTACCACCCTCAGTACTGACACGCACACATTTCTGCACCCCTACAGCACCACACACATACCGCACCCACTACTGACACACACACACACATGCTGTTACACACACTCACAGAGGATTCATTCATTCACATTTGCTGTGCAAATTCTCTCACAGACAAACTTGGAAAGGAAAATGGAACAAGTTGTTGTAAATCTATGTGCTTGGTAATGGGCATGAAGTATACATGACTGGTATGAAGCTGATGTGTGTGTACCTACCTATCAGCTAGGCTTGCTATATGTGTATTTGTACCAGTTAGAAATGGGATTGAAATATTCTAGGAAATATTTTTAGCTCGCTAACAACACCAGAATGTATTTAAATGTATCGCTTTTAATTTCTTACTAAACAGTAACTTTTGGGTTTCCAAGTTTATTCTTTTTTTAAACATGTATTTTGTATGCAGATCTATTTTTATCAATTTATTTTGTATCAAATAATTTTTAACCTGTTTTTTTTTGTAAGAATTTTAAAGCCCTCGTCTCCTTTTTGTATTCAAAAATGTTTATTATAAAATGCATAACATGCCGGGGCGGCAGGGTAGCCTAGTGGTCAGAGCGTTTGACTAGTAATCGATAGGTTGCAAGTTCGAATCCCCGAGCTGACAAGGTACAAATCTGTCGTTCTGCCCCTGAACAGGCAGTTAACCCACATTTGTTCCTAGGCCGTCATTCTAAATAAGAATGTGTTCTTAACTGACTTGCCTAGTTAAATAAAGGTAAAATAAAAAAAAATGCATTAGAATAGGAAATCCCCCCTAACCAAATGAAGGTATGTATCTGTGTCCATATAATGGGCAGACGGGTGGTGTTGTAGAGTTATAGGCTGAGGATGCAGCATGGAGGGAGCTGCATTTCAATACCCTCCTAGTAATATGAGTCTTCCACTGAAGGATACTGGGACAAGTAGATGTGATATTGGGAGTTTCATGTTTGTTAGCAATGATTTGATGTGTTATTGAGGCAACAAGTGTACTGCATTCCATTTGAATAGAATGGAGTCATGACCATTTCTCTCACAAACAACTGTCCTCCCCCTCCCATCTCTACCTCCATGGGGACGTTACGGTCTAAGGCACTGCATCTCAGTGCAAGAGGCAGTCCCTGTTTCGAATCCAGGCTGTGTCACATCTGGTTGTGATTGGGAGTCCCATAGGGCGGCGCACAATTGGCCCAGCGTCGCGTCATCCAGGTTTGGCCAGGTTAGGCCATCATTGTAAATAAGAATTTGTTCTTAACTGACTTGCCTAGTTAAATAAAACATTTAGGTTAATTAATGTTGTAACTACATTGGTAACCAGACTGTTATTACTTAGATGTGATGAAAGATGTCAACATATATTTAAATGAATTACATTTATATGTTACACCAATGAATTAAATTAGAATTCTATGTAACTGCTTGTTATCTCTGGTCAACTTGAGTCCTAAGTTACCTACTGTCAATGTTTCCTTGACCATTAAGATTTCAGTTCACAAGATGGATGTACATGGATGTTTTAAAGATGTATGGATTGGTTTTAAAGCAGCTACAGTATTTTCCTTTTCAATTTGATATGCAATATTCCATAGCAATGTGTGCCATGTGGAATATGTGTTTAAGTCTTGTCTTTAAAATACTTGGTTAATCATTTACATAGGACTATGCATTCCATTCAAGTGTATGAGCAGCAATATTGATATTTCTCAGAATGAGCGGCAATGTGTTTGGTTCTAACAGTGTTGTAGGGAGGCGTGATATGACAGGAACAGTATGAATTGAGCTGTTGACCAACCAATCACAGAGACAATGTGTAGTGATCATCTTTATAAGGGACAGTTCTATAAAGATCCTGTTAAATTACTATTCTAATTCTATGGACAATTCACCCCAAAATCAAAGTGCCAGATGTTAGACGTTTTCCATTCGGTTTGAAGCCTCTAGTTCGGTTTGAACTAACTTAATGTGTACAATATAGCATCTACACAACTGGTGTGGTGGAAAGTCATATTTTTTGTAATTGTAAATGTTCCAAATGTGGATTTTTGTGGTGAAGTAGGTTATCCCTTGAAAGTGAAGTACTGAGGGCTGGGGTTCACTGCCATAAGCTAAGGAGCTGCTTGGGATGGGGGGAGGAGATGACTGTATTTATGTCTAAAACAAAGACTGCCAAATGTTCAGGAAAATAAACAGCTTTTTGTTTTTTTTCCTATGAATTGACTTTCTATGAGGTGTGTGTGTGTGTGTGTGTGTGTGTGTGTGTGTGTGTGTGTGTGTGTGTGTGTGTGTGTGTGTGTGTGTGTGTGTGTGTGTGTGTGTGTGTGTGTGTGTGTGTTGTGAGAACACTGTACATATGTACATTATGCATGATATTATATTTTGATCTCTCCTTGTTGCTGTTTGTTTATATCGTAGTGTACATCCAGTCCTCCTCACTGTACTGGTATGGTATAACTCGCATAACCCTGTAGTAAGGACTGTATGATATGCGTCATGAGTCACACACTGACCACCACCACTGTGATAATGTTCTCTGTGTATCAGGTAGTGCCTCAGCCAGCTGTCCATAATCATTCTCCCTGACACATCACACACTCGCCCGCTGTCGGAGTGACACATTTTTCTCTGTTCACCACCATGCAGTGAGATTAGGTTGTAATATGGTGGTGTGTGGTCTCCAAAGCAGAGAAGGGTTAAGGGATTGGTGGGGCCGGTGCCATTCTCTCTCTCTCCCTCTCTTTGGGCGGGCCATGTGCCATGCTGTCTCATCCGGCTGAATTGTGATTTCAGATCAGTAAACATGATTGAGTGAGAACCACTTCAGACTTTTGAGATGCACGCCTACAACCCAGACTGAAAACCATTATATCAGAAGGGATAGATTGCAATGTGCGTTATGGTGACTGCTACATCTGGCCTAGGGAAGTTATGTGCAGCCACCCTCACGTTGCAGAGGCAGCCCCGTGGGGGGTGGCATCACGCTCACCCCTGACTGTCCAAACAAGAACACTCCATCCAAAAACAAAGATCTAATGGCCCATGGGTCGAGCTGGCCTGCTCACGGGGACAAGAGGTGTGTATGCCAGTATCGGTGTCGTTAACGTGAGCCCTGCTGTGTGTGTGATTAGGTGTCTGCTGTTCTAATAAAGGAAAGCGCTGCGTCTGTCTCTGCCTCATATCACTACCAGGAGTCTCTGTACAGACGTCTTTCTGTTGACTGTCTTACAGGACAGGTGGAGGGAACACCGCCTCTGGATCAACTGAACAAGTATCAATCTCAAGTGTGTGTGTGCACTGAACTGCTGTGTGTGGTCGAATGCATATGTAAGAAAGTGTGTACACTCATGATGTGTGTGTTTAGCTGAGAGTGCGGGTGGAAATGCTGAAGTGACCATCAGGGCTATTTTTGGGTCAGTGTCAGCATGTCAATGGCTGCAGATGCGTTGCAAAGGAAGGCTCTGAGATACCAACAGACCCTGGTAAGTCTCTGTCTGTCCATCAGTCTGCCCACCTCTCACTCTATCTGTCCGAGTGTCCGTCCGTCGCAGTCCATCTCTGTCTGCCCGTCTGTACACCTCTCACTCTCTACCCGTCTGTCCACCTCTCACTCTCTACCGTCTGTCCACCTCTCACTCTACCTGTCTGTCCACCTCTCACTCTCTACTGTCTGTCCACTTCTCACTCTCTACCGTCTGTCCACCTCTCACTCTCTGCCCGTCTGTCCACCTCTCACTCTCTACCGTCTGTCCACCTCTCACTCTCTACCCGTCTGTCCACCTCTCACTCTACCGTCTGTCCACCTCTCACTCTACCCGTCTGTCCACCTCTCACTCTCTACCGTCTGTCCACCTCTCACTCTCTACAGTCTGTCCACCTCTCACTCTCTACCGTCTGTCCACCTCTCACTCTCTACCCGTCTGTCCACCTCTCACTCTACCGTCTGTCCACCTCTCACTCTCTACCCGTCTGTCCACCTCTCACTCTCTACCCGTCTGTCCACCTCTCACTCTCTGCCCGTCTGTCCACCTCTCACTCTCTACCCGTCTGTCCACCTCTCACTCTCTACCGTCTGTCCACCTCTCACTCTCTACCGTCTGTCCACCTCTCACTCTGCCCGTCTGTTCACCTCTCACTCTCTACCGTCTGTCCACCTCTCACTCTCTACAGTCTGTCCACCTCTCACTCTCTACCGTCTGTCCACCTCTCACTCTCTACCGTCTGTCCACCTCTCACTCTACCGTCTGTCCACCTCTCACTCTCTACCCGTCTGTCCACCTCTCACTCTACCGTCTGTCCACCTCTCACTCTCTACCCGTCTGTCCACCTCTCACTCTCTACCCGTCTGTCCACCTCTCACTCTACCCGTCTGTCCACCTCTCACTCTCTACCCGTCTGTCCACCTCTCACTCTACCCGTCTGTCCACCTCTCACTCTCTACCGTCTGTCCACCTCTCTCTCTACCGTCTGTCCACCTCTCACTCTACCGTCTGTCCACCTCTCACTCTCTACCGTCTGTCCACCTCTCTCTCTACCGTCTGTCCACCTCTCACTCTACCGTCTGTCCACCTCTCACTCTCTACCCGTCTGTCCACCTCTCACTCTCTACCCGTCTGTCCACCTCTCACTCTCTACCCGTCTGTCCACCTCTCACTCTACCCGTCTGTCCACCTCTCACTCTCTACCCGTCTGTCCACCTCTCACTCTCTACTGTCTGTCCACCTCTCACTCTCTACCCGTCTGTCCACCTCTCACTCTCTACCGTCTGTCCACCTCTCTCTACCCGTCTGTCCACCTCTCACTCTCTACCCGTCTGTCCACCTCTCACTCTCTACCCGTCTGTCCACCTCTCACTCTCTACTGTCTGTCCACCTCTCACTCTCTACCCGTCTGTCCACCTCTCTCTCTCTACCGTCTGTCCACCTCTCACTCTACCGTCTGTCCACCTCTCACTCTCTACCCGTCTGTACACCTCTCACTCTCTGCCCGTCTGTCCACCTCTCACTCTCTGCCCGTCTGTCCACCTCTCACTCTCTGCCCGTCTGTCCACCTCTCACTCTCTGCCCGTCTGTCCACCTCTCACTCTCTACCCGTCTGTCCACCTCTCACTCTCTACCTGTCTGTCCACCTCTCACTCTCTACCCGTCTGTCCACCTCTCACTCTCTACCTGTCTGTCCACCTCTCACTCTCTACCCGTCTGTCCATCTCTGTCTCTGCCCGTCTGTACACCTCTCACTCTCTACCCATCTGTCCACCTCTCACTCTCTACCCGTCTGTCCACCTCTCACTCTCTACCGTCTGTCCACCTCTCACTCTCTACCCGTCTGTCCACCTCTCACTCTCTGCCCGTCTGTCCACCTCTCACTCTCTACCCGTCTGTCCATCTCTGTCTCTGCCCGTCTGTCCACCTCTCACTCTCTACCCGTCTGTCCACCTCTCACTCTCTACCTGTCTGTCCACCTCTCACTCTCTACCCGTCTGTCCATCTCTGTCTCTGCCCGTCTGTCCACCTCTCACTCTCTACCCGTCTGTCCATCTCTGTCTCTGCCCGTCTGTACACCTCTCACTCTCTACCCATCTGTCCACCTCTCACTCTCTACCCGTCTGTCCACCTCTCACTCTCTACCCGTCTGTCCACCTCTCACTCTCTACCCGTCTGTCCACCTCTCACTCTCTACCCGTCTGTCCACCTCTCACTCTCTACCCGTCTGTCCAAACTGAAAAAACTGAATAATAGTAACACAAGGAATCAAATAAAATACAAGAATGGATCTATATCCAGGGAGTACCAATACCAGATCAATGTGCAGAGGTATGAGGTATTTGAGGTAGATACAGTTGAAGTCAGAAGTTTACATACACCTTAGCCAAATACATTTAAACTCAGTTTACACAATTCCTGACATTTAATCCTTGTAAAAATTCCCTGTCTTAGGTCAGTTAGGATCACCACTGTTTCAAGAATGTGAAATGTCAGAATAACAGTAGAGAGAATGATTTCTTTTGATTTTCCCATGATGTCAAACAAAGAGGCACTGAGTTTGAAGGTAGGCCTTGAAATACATCTACAGATACACCTCCAATTGACTCAAATTATGTCAATTAGCTTATCAGAAGCTTCTAAAACCATGACATAATTTTCTGAAATTTTCCAAGCTGTTTAAAGGCACAGTCAACTTAGTGTATGTACACTTCTGACCCACTGGAATTGTGATACAGTGATTTATAAGTGAAATAATCTGTTAACAATTGTTAGGAAAATTACTTGTGTCATGCACAAAGTAGATGTCCTAACCAACTTGCCAAATCTATAGTTTGTTAACAATACATTTGTGGAGTGGTTGACAAATGAGTTTTAATGACTCCAACCTCAGTGTATGTAAACGCCCAACTGTATGTACATGAAGGCGGGGTAAAGTGACGGCATCAGAATAGATAAGTGTAAACTAAAGAAGAGTAGTAGCAGCAAATGCCGTGTAGCGGTGTGTGCAATGTGTATGTATGTGTTTTTGTGTTGTGTTGGTCTGCGTGTATGTGTGGGAGTGTCAATGTAATGTGTGTGAGTTAGTGTGTGCGTATGTTTTGTATAGAGTATATCACCTAGTGAGTGTACGTAGGGTCAGTGCAAGATAGTCATTGCAGATAGTTTGGGTACTATTCACTGACTATTTAGTAGTCTGGCTATTTAGCAGTCTTATGGCTCACGGGTAGAAGCTGACTCAAAGCCTATTGGCCCAGGAGCCAATGCTCCAGTACCATTTGCCGGACGGTAGCAGAGTGAACAGTCTATGGAATTGGTTCAGTTCTTCCTGATATAGAGGTCCTGGATGGCAGGGAGCTCGGCCACAGTGATGTACTGGACTGACCGCACCACTCTTTTCTTGAGGCTGTGATGTGGGCGCCAAAGGAACTTGGAGCTCTCGACCTGCTCCACTACAGCCCTGTAAATGTGGATGGGGGCATGGTCTCCCCTTTTCCCCTGTAGTCCACATTCAGCTAATTTGTCTTTTTCCTCTGTACGTCTCGTTGTCTGTCTCTTCATCTGTCTCTTCCTTCCTTCCTCCCTCTCTCTCTATCTCTCTAACCTCAATAGTGTTCTGTGTTCAGGTGTTATGTGCTTGTCTGACCTGCTGGTGTGATGACATAAATCAGTGACGCTCGTTCTCTCCTTTATTCAACAAGAGAATCTGAATGCTCGTTGCTTCTTCATGTACGAGATTGCATGGCCCACCACTCATCCATACACTGAGTATAGCAAACATTAGGAACACCATCCTAATATTGAGTTGGAACAGCCTCTATTTCTCTGATGTGGCAAGATGGCGCCGACAGATATAGCAGCTATGCTTCTAGCTCCTAAGCAACTTTGCAGTATTTCGTTTTTTTGTGTTATTACATACAGCCGGAAAGAACTTTTGGATATCATAGTGGTGGTAACTCACCAGCATTATGACCAGGAATACGACTTTCCTGAATTGGATCCTTTGTTCGTACCCCCAGGGCAATTGAACCTATCCCAGAGGCTGCTACAAGACGCCACCGGCATAGAAGAGGTATTCAGAGTAGATTTCAAGTCCGACTCAGGAGGCATGCACATAATCCACCACTTCTGAGTATATTACTTGCTTATGTTCAGTCTCTGGACAATAAAATAAACAAGTTTAGGGCGAGGATCTCCTTCCAGAGAGACATCAGGGACTGTAACCTACTCTGTTTCACGGAATCATGGCTCTCTCGGGATATAATCAAATCAAATAATTGTATTTTGTCACATACACATGGTTAGCAGATGTTAATGCGAGTGTAGCGAAATGCTTGTGCTTCTAGTTCCGACAATGCAGTAATAACCAACAAGTAATCTAGCTAACAATTCCAAAACTACTACCTTATAGACACAAGTGTAAGGGGATAAAGAATATGTACATAAAGATATATGAAAGAGTGATGGTACAGAGCGGCATAGGCAAGATACAGTAGATTGTATTGAGTGCAGTATATACATATGAGATGAGTATGTAAACAAAGTGGCATAGTTAAAGTGGCTAGTGATACATGTATTACATAAGGATGCAGTAGATGATATAGAGTACAGTATATACGTATACATATGAGATGAATAACGTAGGGTATGTAAACATTATATTAGGTAGCATTGTTTAAAGTGGCTAGTGATATATTTTACATCATTTCCCATCAATTCCCATTATTAAAGTGACTGGAGTTGAGTCAGTGTGTTGGCAGCAGCCACTCAATGTTAGTGGTGGCTGTTTAACAGTCTGATGGCTTTGAGATAGAAGCTGTTTTTCAGTCTCTCGGTCCCAGCTTTGATGCACCTGTACTGACCTCGCCTTCTGGATGATAGCGGGCTGAACAGGCAGTGGCTCGGGTGGTTGTTGTCCTTGATGATCTTTATGGCCTTCCTGTGACATCGGGTGGTGTAGGTGTCCTGGAGGGCAGGTAGTTTGCCCCTGGTGATGCTCTCCCCTCTGGAGAGCCTTACGGTTGTGGGCGGAGCAGTTGCCGTACCAGGCGGTGATACAGCCCAACAGGATGCTCTCGATTGTGCATCTGTAGAAGTTTGTGAGTGCTTTTGGTGACAAGCCAAATTTCTTCAGCCTCCTGAGGTTGAAGAGGCGCTGCTGCGCCTTCTTCACGATGCTGTCTGTGTGGGTGGACCAATTCAGTTTGTCTGTGATGTGTACGCTGAGGAACTTAAAACTTACTACCCTCTCCACTACTGTTCCATCGATGTGGATAGGGGGGTGTTCCCTCAAGTCCACAATCATCTCCTTAGTTTTGTTGACGTTGAGTGTGAGGTTATTTTCCTGACACCACACTCCGAGGGCCCTCACCTCCTCCCTGTAGGCCGCCTCGTCGTTGTTGGTAATCAAGCCTACCACTCTTGTGTCGTCCGCAAACTTGATGATTGAGTTGGAGGCGTGCATGGCCACGCAGTCGTGGGTGAACAGGGAGTACAGGAGAGGGCTCAGAATGCACCCTTGTGGGGCCCCAGTGTTGAGGATCAGCGGGGTGGAGATGTTGTTGCCTACCCTCACCACCTGGGGGCGGCGCGTCAGGAAGTCCAGTACCCAGTTGCACAGGGCGGGGTCGAGACCCAGGGTCTCGAGCTTGATGACGAGCTTGGAGGGCACTATGTTGTTAAATGCCGAGCTGTAGTCGATGAACAGCATTCTCACATAGGTATTCCTCTTGTCCAGATGGGTTAGGGCAGTGTGCAGTGTGGTTGAGATTGCATCGTCTGTGGACCTATTTGGGCGGTAAGCAAATTGGAGTGGGTCTAGGGTGTCAGGTAGGGTGGAGGTGATATGGTCCTTGACTAGTCTCTCAAAGCACTTCATGATGACGGAAGTGAGTGCTACGGGGTAGTCGTTTAGCTCAGTTACCTTAGCTTTCTTGGGAACAGGAACAATGGTGGCCCTCTTGAAGCATGTGGGAACAACAGACTGGGATAGGGATTGATTGAATATGTCCGTAAACACACCAGCCAGCTGGTCTGCGCATGCTCTGAGGGAGCGGCTGGGGATGCCGTCTGGGCCTGCAGCCTTGTGAGGGTTGACAAGTTTAAATGTTTTCCTCACGTCGGCTGCAGTGTCCGCATGTTTTAGTTGCGGGCCGTGTCAGTGGCACTGTATTGTCCTCAAAGCGGGCAAAAAAGTTATTTAGTCTGCCTGGGAGCAAGACATCCTGGTCCGTGACGGGGCTGGTTTTCTTTTTGTAATCCGTGATTGACTGTAGACCCTGCCACATACCTCTTGTGTCTGAGCCGTTGAATTGAGATTCTACTTTGTCTCTATACTGACGCTTAGCTTGTTTGATTGCCTTGCGGAGGGAATAGTTACACTGTTTGTATTCGGTCATGTTTCCAGTCACCTTGCCCTGATTAAAAGCAGTGGTTCGCGCTTTCAGTTTCACGCGAATGCTGCCATCAATCCACGGTTTCTGGCACGTTCTAATGAACTCACTCAATACGGAACATATCCCAGTCCACGTGATGGAAGCAGTCTTGGAGTGTGGAATCAGATTGGTCGGACCAGCGTTGAACAGACCTCAGCGCGGGAGCTTCTTGTTTTAGTTTCTGTCTGTAGGCAGGGATCAACAAAATGGAATCGTGGTCAGCTTTTCCGAAAGGAGAGCAGGACAGGGCCTTATATGCGTCGCGGAAGTTGGAATAGCAATGATCCAAGGTTTTTCCAGCCCTGGTTGCGCAATCGATATGCTGATAAAATTTAGGGAGTCTTGTTTTCAGATCAGCCTTGTTAAAATCCCCAGCTACAATGAATGCAGCCTCCGGATATATGGATTCCAGTTTGCAAAGAGTCAAATAAAGTTCGTTCAGAGCCATCGATGTGTCTGCTTGGGGGGGAATATATACGGCTGTGATTATAATCGAAGAGAATTCCCTTGGTAGATAATGTGGTCAACATTTGATTGTGAGGAATTCTAAATCAGGTGAACAGAAGGACTTGAGTTCCTGTATGTTGTTGTGGCAACACCACGTCACGTTAACCATGAAGCATACGCCCCCGCCCCTCTTCTTACCAGAAAGATGTTTGTTTCTGTCGGCACGATGCATGGAGAAACCAGCTGGCTGCACTGACTCCGATAGCGTCTCTCCAGTGAGCCATGTTTCCGTGAAGCAAAGAACGTTACAGTCTCTGATGTCCCTCTGGAATGCTACCCTTGCTCGGATTTCATCAACCTTGTTGTCAAGAGACTGGACATTGGCGAGGAGAATGCTAGGGAGTGGTGCACGATGTGCCCGTCTCCGGAGTCTGACCAGAAGACCGCTTCGTTTTCCCCTTTTACGAAGTTGTTTTTTGGGGTCGCCGGCTGGGATCCATTCCGTTGTCCTGGGTGAAAGGCAGAACACAGGATCTGCTTCGCGAAAGCCATATTTTTGGTCGTACTGATGGTGAGTTGACGCTGCTCTTATGTTCAGTAAAACTAAAAACTCTATAGTTTCCTAGGAACGCGAAGCGAGGTGGCCATCTCTGTCGGCACCGGAAGTATAAGTATACTTTCCCTGTCCATACAGCCAGCTGGGTTCTCAGTACATTGCGCAGACAGGAATAAAGAACTCTCCAGGAAGGAGAAGGAGGGTGGTGTATGTTTCATGATTAACTGCTCATGGTGTGATTGTGATAACATACAGAAACTCAAGTCCTTCTGTTCCCCAGAACTAGAATTCCTCACAATCAAACACAGACCGTATTACCTCCCAATAGAATTATCTTCGGTTATAGTATTTTCCCCCTCAAGCCAATACCACCTAGATGGCATCCCTAGCCGCATCCTCAGAGCATGCACGGACCAGCTGGCTGGAGTGTTTATAGACATATTCAATCTCTCCCTATCCCGGTCTGCTGTCCCCATTTGCTTCAAGATGTCCACCATCGTTCCTGTACCCAAGAAAGCAAAGGTAACTGAACTAAATCACTATCACTCTGAAGCACTCACTTCTGTCATCGTGAAGTGCTTTGAGAGGCAAGTTAAGAATCATATCACTTCTAACTTACCTGACACCCTAGACCCACTTCAATTTCCATACCGCCCCAATAGATCCACAGACGATGCAATCGCCATTGCACTGCACACTGCCCTATCCCATTTGGACAAGAGGAATATCTACGTAAGAATGCTGTTCATTGACTATAGCTCAGCATTCAACACTATAGTACCCTCCAACCTCATCATTAAGCTTGGGCCCTGGGTCTCGACCCTGCCATGTGCAACTGGGTCCTGGACTTCCTGACGGGCCGCTACCAGGTGGTGGAGGTAGGAAACAACACCTCCACCACACTGATCCTCAACACAGGGGCCCCACAAGGGTGTGTGCTCAGCCCCCTCCTGTATTCCCTTTTCACCCATGACTGCGTGGCTATGCAAGCCTTCAACTCAATCATCAAGTTTGCAGATGCAACAGTAGTAGGCCTGATTACCAACAATGACGAGACATCCTACAGGGACGAGGTGAGGGCCCTGGCAGTGTGGTGCCAGGAAAATAATCTCTCCCTCAACGTCAACAAAATGACATTGTGAGTGTGCCCATGAGTTTACCAGTCAACCAGAGGTTCAAGCCCGTTCTATTAATTGTATTTCTATGGTCATGTCACTCTGTCTCCTCGGCTTTATCATTTTAAATCCTCAACAGTGGAGGCTGGAGGGAGGAGCTATAGGAGGATGGGCTCATTGTAATGACTGGAATGGTGGAAAGCTGCCCAAGGCTGCCTCAATTCCCCCTCTTCTCCCTCTCCCTCTCCTCCTTCTCTCTATTTTCTTCCTCTCTTTCCTATCCTCTCTTTCTTTCCCTTGGAGGTGCTAGGATAGAGTTGAGGTCTACCCAAAGAGGCCCGTCCCCTTCCTCTGTTCCCCTCCTCTTCTCTCCTGTGTCTTTCCCCTCTCCCTCTTCTCCTCCCTCTCTCCATCTTGGAGGTTGCAGAGACATGGTGGCCTCTTGCCCCAGGCAAATCCTTAATCCCTGGCCATAGCAGAGGGTCTATGGGACCAGAGTTCAGATCAAAATAAGACATTTAAATTAGTCACACTATTTACAGGCTTAATATCCCCCCACTGGAGGTACCCACGTCTATCACACAGGGATGATCACTATGATGGGTGTGTGTGTGTGTGTGTGTGTGTGTGTGTGTGTGTGTGTGTGTGTGTGTGTGTGTGTGTGTGTGTGTGTGTGTGTGTGTGTGTGTGTGTGTGTGTGTGTGTGTGTGTGTGTGTGTGTGTGTGTGTGTGTGTGTGTGTGTTATGATCACTATGGTGGGTTACAGAGGGGGAGAGAAAAGTGGGAGAAGAGTGTGTTGAGCTGTTGATACTGGTACACTATCTTAATACTGTTTATTTATTCAATGCCTTGACACGGCCGGGGATGATTTCCTACAAGATGTTTAAGTAAGCTAGCTAAACACCTTCTGAGGATGGTGGACTGGGCTTATGTAGTAAGGTGTGTCCCATGTTGTAAGAGGAGCAGAATATCTATACAAGGTTTTCACTTTCAGGTCACAAATACACACACACACAGAGAGTGAGAGAGAGACAGTGTCTCTCTGTTGGTGTGTGTCTGTCAGCACAGCCACAGCTCCAGAGGTCACATCCTCTCTCAGCCAGGCCAGGGGTTAACACAGCTGTGTGACCTGGAAGTAAATCACTTAATGTTCTCCACTAACACAACAACATCAGTCTGAATAGTTAGTCAGTGGGCTATGGTCAGAAAGTAGGCTGTAGTCTGGGTCAGTAGGACATAGTCTGGGTCAGTAGGCTATAGTCTGGGTCAATAGCATATAGTCAGTCAGTGGGCTGTAGTCTGGGTCCTTAGGCTATAGTCAGACAGTAGACTATAGTCTTGGTCAGTAGGCTACAGTCAGTCAGTAGACTAGAGTCTAGGTCCTTAGGCTATAGTCTGGGTTCTTAGCAGGTGTATCTCCAGCAGGTGTATCTCACTGATCATCCCTAAAGCCAACACATCATTTGGCCGCCTTTCGTTCCAGTACTCTGCTGCCTGTGACTGGAACGAATTGCAAAAATCGCTGAAGTTGGAGACTTTTATCTCCCTCACCAACTTCAAACATCAGCTGTCCGAGCAGCTAATCGATCGCTGCAGCTGTACATAGTCTATAGGAAAATAGCCCACCCATTTTCACCTACCTCATTCCCATACTGTTTTTATACTGTTTTTATTTATTTATTTTTCTGCTCTTTTGCACACCAATATCTCTACCTGTACATGACCATCTGATCATTTATCACTCCAGTGTTAATCTGCAAAATTGTATTATTCGCCTACCTCCTCATGCCTTTTGCACACATTGTATATAGACTGCCCATTTTTTCTACTGTGTTATTGACTTGTTAATTGTTTATTCCATGTGTAACTCTGTGTTGTCTGTTCACACTGCTATGCTTTATCTTGGCCAGGTCGCAGTTGCAAATGAGAACTTGTCCTCAACTAGCCTACCTGGTTAAATAAAGGTGAAATAAAAAATTTAAAAAATATAGTCAGACAAAAGGCTATAGTCTGGGTCAGTTGGCTACAGTCAGTCAGTAGGCTATAGACATGGTCCTTAGGCTACAGTCTGGGTCAGTAGACTATAGTCAGTCAGTGGGCTATTGTCTGGGTAGGTGGGCTGTAGTCAGTCAGTAGACTATTGACATTCAGTAGGCTGTAGTCTGGGCTAGTAGGCTATAGTCAGTCAGTAGGCTATAGTCAGTCAGTAGGCTATAGTCAGTCAGTAGGCTATAGTCAGTCAGTAGGCAATAGTCAGTCAGTAGGCAATAGTCAGTCAGAAGGCTATAGTCTGGGTACTTGGGCTATAATCTGTGTCAGAAGACTATAGTCTGGGCTAGTAGGCTATAGTCAGTCAGTAGGCTATAGTCAGTCAGTAGGCAATAGTCAGTCAGTAGGCTATAGTCTGGGTCAGTAGGCTATATTCAGTCAATTGGCTAAAGTCTGGGTCAGTAGACTATAGTCCGGGTCCTTAGGTTATAGTCAGTCAAATGGCTATAGTCTGGGTAAATAGTCTATAGTCAGTCAGTAGGCTATAGTCTGGGTCAGTAGGCTATATTCAGTCAATTGGCTAAAGTCTGGGTCAGAAGACTATAGTCCGGGTCCTTAGGCTATATTCTGGGTCCTTAGGTTATAGTCAGTCAAATGGCTATAGTCTGGGTCAGTAGGCTTTAGTCTGGGTAGATAGTCTATAGTCAGTCAGTAGGCTATAGTCTGGGTCAGTAGGCTATATTCAGTCAATTGGCTAAAGTCTGGGTCAGTAGACTATAGTCCGGGTCCTTAGGCTATATTCTGGGTCCTTAGGTTATAGTCAGTCAAATGGCTATAGTCTGGGTCAGTAGGCTTTAGTCTGGGGAAATAGTCTATAGTCAGTCAGTAGGCTGTAGTCTGGATCCTGAGGCTACAGTTAGTCAGTAGGCTTTAGTCTCGGACAGCAGGCTATAGTCAGTAGATATGCTATAGTCTGGGTCAGTAGGCTGTAGTCTGGGTCAGTAGGCTACAATCAGTTAGTAGGCTATAGTCTGTCAGTAACCTATAGTCAATAAGTAGACTATAGTTTGGGTTAGTGGGCTATAGTCAGTCAGTAGGCTTTGGTCAGTCAGTAGACTATTGTCAGTCAGTAGGCTGTGGGCTGTAGCCAGTCAGTAGGATGTAGTTTAGGTCAGTAGACAGTAGTCTGGGTCAGTAGACCATAGTATGGGTAAGTAGACTATAGTCAGTCGACTATTGTGTTGGTCAGTAGGCTATAGTCAGTCAGTAGGCTATAGTCAGTCAGTAGGCTATAGACAATCAGTAGGCTATATTGTCAGTCAGTAGACTGTAGTCTAGGTCAGTAGGCTGTAGTCAGTCAGTAGGATGTAGTTTGGGTCAGTAGGCAGTAGTCTGGGTCAGTAGACTATAGTATGGGTAAGTAGACTTTGGTCAGTCGGTAGTCTATAGTCAGTCAGTAGGCTGTAGTCTGGGTCAGTAGACTGTAGTCTGGGTAGGTAGGCTGTAGTCAGTCAGTAGGCGATAGACAATCAGTAGGCTATAATATTCTGTAGGCTGGGTGAGTAGGCTGTCATCTGGGTCAGTAGGTTTTGGTCTGGGTCAGTAGGCTATAGTCAGTCAGTAGACTGTAGTCTAGGTAAGTAGGCTGTAGTTTGGGTCAGTAGGCAGTAGTCTGGGTAGGGAGGCTGTAGTCAGTCAGTTGGCTGTAGTCTGTGTCAGTAGCCTATAGTCAGTCAATAGGCTATAGTCTGGGTCAGTATGCTGTCGTCTGGGTCGGTAGGCTATGGCCTGGGTCAGTATGCTGTCGTCTGGGTCAGTATGCTATAGTCAGTAGGCTGTAGTCTGGGTCAGTGGGCTATAGTGAGTCAGTAGGCTTTGGTCAGTCAGTAGGCTATAGTCAATCAGTATGCTATAGTCTCGGTCAGTGGGTTATGGTCATGGTCAGTAGGTTTTGGTCTGGGTCAGTAGGCTATTGTCAGTCAGTAGACTCTGGTCTTGGTCAGTGGGCCAGTCTGTATACTATAGTCTGGCTCAGTAAACTGTAGTCAGTCAGTAGGCTTTTCTCTGGGTCCCTAGGCTGTAGTCTGGGTCAGTAGGCTATAGGCAGTCAGTAGACTCTGGTCTTGGTCAGTGGGCCAGTCTGTATACTATAGTCTGGGTCTTTGGGCTATAGTCAGGCTCAGTAAACTGTAATCAGTCAGTAGGCTTTTCTCTGGGTCCCGAGGCTATAGTCTGGGTATGTAGGTTATAGTCAGTCAGTAGTCTATAGACATTCAGTTGGCTATAGTCAGCAAGTAGGCCATAGTCTGTCAGTAGGGTGTATTCTGGGTCAAAAGCCTATAGTCAGTCAGTAGACTATAGTTAGTCAGTAGGCTATAGTCTGGGTCCTTAGGCTGTAGTCAGTAGGCTATAGTCTCAGTCAGTAGGCTATGGTCTTGATCAGTGGGCTATGGTCTTGGTCAGTAGGTTTTGGTCTGGGTCAGTAGACTATAGTCAGTAGGCTGTAGTCTGGGTCAGTAAGCTATTGTCAGTCAGTAGACTATACTCTGGGTCAGTAGCCTATAGTCTGTCAGTAGGCTATTGCCTGTCAGTAGCCTATACTCTGGGTCAGTAGCCTATAGTCAGTCAGTAGACTGTAGTCAGTCAGTAGGCTATTGTCAGTCAGTAGACTATAGTCATTCAGTAGCCTATACTCTGGGTCAGTAGCCTATAGTCAGTTGGTAGGCTGTAGTCAGTCAGTAGGTTGTAGTCTGGGTCAGTAGACTATAGTCAGTCTGTATACTATAGTCTGGGTCAGTAGGATATAGTCTGTGTCAGTATGCTACAGTTAAGTGAGTCAGTAGGCTATATTCAGTCGGTAGCCTATTGTCTGGGTCAGTAGACTATGATTAGTCAGTAGGCTATAGTCAGTCAGTAGGCTTTGGTCAGTCGGTAGGCTATAGTAAATCAGTATGCTATAGTCAGTCAGTAGACTGTAGTTTGGGTAGGTAGGCTGTAGTCAGTCAGTAGGCTATAGACAATCAGTAGGCTATAATATTCTGTAGGCTGGGTCAGTAGGCTGTCACCTGGGTCAGTAGGTTTTGGTCTGGTTCAGTAGGCTATAGTCAGTCAGTAGACTGTAGTCTAGGTCAGTAGGCTGTAGTCAGTCAGTAGGATGTAGTTTGGGTCAGTAGGATGTAGTTTGGGTCAGTAGACAGTAATCTGGGTCAGTAGACTATAGTATGGGTAAGTAGGCTATAGTCAATCAGTAGACTATTGTCTGGGTCAGTATGCTATAGTCAGTCAGTAGGCTGTAGTCTGGTTCAGTAGGCTGTAGTCTGGGTAGGTAGGCTGTAGTCAGTCAGTTGGCTATAGTCTGTGTCAGTAGGCTATATTCAGTCGGTAGCCTATTGTCTGGGTCAGTAGACTATGATCAGTCAGTAGGCTTTTGTCAGTCAGTAGGCTGTAGTCAGTCAGTAGGCTATTGTAAGTCAGTAAGCTATAGTCAGTCAGTAGGCTATTGTAAGTCAGTAAGCTATAGTCAGTCAGTTTGCTATAGTTTGAGAAGCCTGGTTTTAAGACATCACATCGTGGGAGAGACAATCCATCCGACATTTGGAATGTTTTGGTCACCTGTTTTGTCTTTTTCACCATGTAATATCTTGGTAAATACTATATTACTATCTGTACCAAATGGTCTAATTCGGTTGTTACACAGATCTGAGAGAGAGAGGTTTCCGGAGAAGCGTCTCAGTGAGCAATGAGTCTCACTGGCTCTAAATTCACCCCAGAAGGCGATGGTTAAGGGATGGACAGCGGAGAGGGATGGTGAGAGGGGAAGTTTGGGGGAATTGAAAGGGAGGAGGGGGAATAGGTCAGATTGTTTTGAGAGATAGAGAGAACATCCCAGTAGGTGTGTACGGTACTTTACCTTGTACATCTGTATCTTTGTATGCATATATTATATTTCCAGTACTGTCAGTCACAAATCCTAACTCAAATCAAATCAAATAATATCTTATGTTCTACAGAGACCTGGCTGAACGACAACACAGATAATATAGAGCTGGCTGGCTTGTCCGTGTTTCGTCAGGACAGAGCAGCTACGTCTGGTAAGAGGAGGGGTGGGGGTGTGTGTCTATTTGTCAATAACTGCTGGTGCGCAATGTCTAATATTAAAGAAATCTCAAGGTATTTTTACATTTACATTACATTTAAGTCATTTAGCAGACGCTCTTATCCAGAGCGACTTACAAATTGGTGCATTCACCTTATGACATCCAGTGGGACAGTCACTTAACAATAGTGCATCTAAAACTTAGGGGGGTGGGGTGAGAGGGATTACTTAACCTATCCTAGGTATTCCTTAAAGAGGTGGGGTTTCAGGTGTCTCCGGAAGGTGGTGATTGACTCCGCTGTCCTGGCGTCGTGAGGGAGTTTGTTCCACCATTGGGGGGCCAGGGCAGCGAACAGTTTTGACTGGGCTGAGCGGGAGCTGTACTTCCTCAGTGGTAGGGAGGCGAGCAGGCCAGAGGTGGATGAACGCAGTGCCCTTGTTTGGGTGTAGGGCCTGATCAGAGCCTGGAGGTACTGAGGTGCCGTTCCCCTCACAGCTCCGTAGGCAAGCACCATGGTCTTGTAGCGGATGCGAGCTTCAACTGGAAGCCAGTGGAGAGAACGGAGGAGCGGGGTGACGTGAGAGAACTTGGGAAGGTTGAACACCAGACGGGCTGCGGCGTTCTGGATGAGTTGAAGGGGTTTAATGGCACAGGCAGGGAGCCCAGCCAACAGCGAGTTGCAGTAATCCAGACGGGAGATGACAAGTGCCTGGATTAGGACCTGCGCCGCTTCCTGTGTGAGGCAGGGTCGTACTCTGCGGATGTTGTAGAGCATGAACCTACAGGAACGGGCCACCGCCTTGATGTTAGTTGAGAACGACAGGGTGTTGTCCAGGATCACGCCAAGGTTCTTGGCGCTCTGGGAGGAGGACACAATGGAGTTGTCAACCGTGATGGCGAGATCATGGAACGGGCAGTCCTTCCCCGGGAGGAAGAGCAGCTCCGTCTTGCCGAGGTTCAGCTTGAGGTGGTGATCCGTCATCCACACTGATATGTCTGCCAGACATGCAGAGATGCGATTCGCCACCTGGTCATCAGAAGGGGGAAAGGAGAAGATTAATTGTGTGTCGTCTGCATAGCAATGATAAGAGAGACCATGTGAGGTTATGACAGAGCCAAGTGACTTGGTGTATAGCGAGAATAGGAGAGGGCCAAGAACAGAGCCCTGGGGGACACCAGTGGTGAGAGCGCGTGGTGAGGAGACAGATTCTCGCCACGCCACCTGGTAGGAGCGACCTGTCAGGTAGGACGCAATCCAAGCGTGGGCCGCGCCGGAGATGCCCAACTCGGAGAGGGTGGAGAGGAGGATCTGATGGTTCACAGTATCGAAGGCAGCCGATAGATCTAGAAGGATGAGAGCAGAGGAGAGAGAGTTAGCTTTAGCAGTGCGGAGCGCCTCCGTGATACAGAGGAGAGCAGTCTCAGTTGAATGACTAGTCTTGAAACCTGACTGATTTGGATCAAGAAGGTCATTCAGAGAGAGATAGCGGGAGAGCTGGCCAAGGACGGCACGTTCAAGAGTTTTGGAGAGAAAAGAAAGAAGGGATACTGGTCTGTAATTGTTGACATCGGAGGGATCGAGTGTAGGTTTTTTCAGAAGGGGTGCAACTCTCGCTCTCTTGAAGACGGAAGGGACGTAGCCAACGGTCAGGGATGAGTTGATGAGCGAGGTGAGGTAAGGGAGAAGGTCTCCGGAAATGGTCTGGAGAAGAGAGGAGGGGATAGGGTCAAGCGGGCAGGTTGTTGGGCGGCCGGCCGTCACAAGACGCGAGATTTCATCTGGAGAGAGAGGGGAGAAAGAGGTCAGAGCACAGGGTAGGGCAGTGTGAGCAGAACCAGCGGTGTCGTTTGACTTAGCAAACGAGGATCGGATGTCGTCGACCTTCTTTTCAAAATGGTTGACGAAGTCATCTGCAGAGAGGGAGGAGGGGGGAGGGGGCGGAGGATTCAGGAGGGAGGAGAAGGTGGCAAAGAGCTTCCTAGGGTTAGAGGCAGATGCTTGGAATTTAGCGTGGTAGAAAGTGGCTTTAGCAGCAGAGACAGAGGAGGAAAATGTAGAGAGGAGGGAGTGAAAGGATGCCAGGTCCGCAGGGAGGCGAGTTTTCCTCCATTTCCGCTCGGCTGCCCGGAGCCCTGTTCTGTGAGCTCGCAATGAGTCATCGAGCCACGGAGCGGGAGGGGAGGACCGAGCCGGCCTGGAGGATAGGGGACATAGAGAGTCAAGGGATGCAGAGAGGGAGGTAGAATACATCATGATAAGCTGTAGACCAGACTATCTACCAAGAGAGTTCTCATCTGTTTTTTTCGTAGCCGTCTATTTACCATCACAAATCGATGCTGGCTCTAAGACCGCACTCAACCAGCTGTATAAGGCCATAAGCCTTATACAACAAGAACATGCTCAGGAGAGGTGCTGCTAGTGGCCAGGGACTTTAAGAGAAGCAAACTTAAATCAGTTTTACCTCATTTCTACTAGCATGTCACATGTGCAACCAGAGGAACCACTTGGAGTTCCAAGTGGTACCGGAGCGTTAAGTCTAGGACCAATATGCTCATTAACAGCTTCTATCCCCAAGCCATAAGACTGCTGAACAACTAATCAAATAGCCACCTGGACTATTGACATTGACCTCCCCCCTCCGTTTGTTTTTACACTGCTGCTACTCGCTGTTTATTATCAATGCATAGTCACTTTACAAATGACCTCGGCACACCTGTACCCCTGCACATTGACTCGGACCGGTACCCACTATATATAGCCTCACTATTGTTAAGTACATTTATTTTGTTACTTTTTGATTGATTAGAATTTGTTTTTGCTTTCGTTTATTTAGTAACTCTATTTCTTGAGCTGCATTGTTGGTTAAGGGCTTGTTAGTAAGCACTTCATGGTAAGGTCTTGTTGGTTAAGGGCTTGTTAGTAAGCACTTCAAGGTAAGGTCTTGTTGGTTAAGGGCTTGTTAGTAAGCACTTCAAGGTAAGGTCTTGTTGTATTCAGCATATGTAACAAATAACATTTGATTTGATATACCAGGGACCCAGGAATGTGTGGTTATTACTATTTTTTAATTAACTCTGAATGTTACCCTGCCCTTCACTCTCTGAATCTGTTAGCAGCTCTCACTCACTCTGTGAGTCTCTCTCTACCCCTCCCTCCCTCTCTCTGTCTCTCTCTCTCTCTCTCTCTCTCTCTCTCTCTCTCTCTCTCTCTCTCTCTCTCACTCACTCACTCTCTCTCTCAATTCAAATCCATTCAATTCAATTCAATTTAAGGGCTTTATTCGCATGGGACACGTGTTAACATTGCCAAAGCAAGTGAGGTAGATAATATATAAAGTGAATATATAAAGTGAAATAAACAATAAAATTAACAGTAAACATTACACACACAGAAGTTTCAAAACAATAAATATTGTTTACAGTGTAAATAAATAATATATACAGTGTTTTAACAATGTACAAATGGTTAAGGTATACAAGGGAAAATAAATTAGCATAAATATGGGTTGTATTTACAATGGTGTTTGTTCTTCACTGGTTGCCAACAGGTCACAAATCTTGCTGCTGTGATGGCACACTGTGGAATTTCACCCAGTAGATATGGGGGTTTATCAAAATTGGATTTGTTTTCGAATTCTTTGTGGATCTGTGTAATCTGAGGGAAATATGTCTCTCTAATATGGTCATACATTGGGCAGGAGGTTAGGAAGTGCAGCTCAGTTTCCACCTCATTTTTTGGGCAGTGAGCACATAGCCTGTCTTCTCTTGAGAGCCATGTCTGCCTACGGCGGCCTTTCTCAATAGCAAGGCTATGCTCACTGAGTCTGTACATAGTCAAAGCTTTCCTTAATTTTGGGTCAGTCACAGTGGTCAGGTATTCTGCCGCTGTGTACTCTCTGTCTGTCTCTCTGTCTCTCTCTCTCTCTCTCTCTCTGTCTCTCTCTCTCTCTCTGTCTGTCTCTCTGTCTCTGTCTCTGTCTCTGTCTCTGTCTCTCTCTCTCTCTCTCTCTCTCTCTCTCTCTCTCTCTCTCTCTCTCTCTCTCTCTCTCTCTCTGTGTGTGTTGGAAGAGGAAGGTGTGGCATTCTCTGGCAACCTGGCTCCTGTCCAGCCCACCTTCTACTCAGGGAGCGATTTTTTCCGATCTCTTGGCCCGTTTTGTCTATTTCTGGCCTGCGGCAGGGTATTCAGGTTGGTGTGTATCCCTTACAGATACGCCACACATTCCCTCTCTACCTCGTTATCTCCAGCTATCCCACTGTGCCGGATTCAGTTTTCTCCACCACTCTGTTTTATGATCCCCCTTTTAATTTCCTCTGATTCTAGGGAGCCTCTTGGTAATGAAGACAACTAGAATGCTTTCTGGGTAATGAAGTCTGCTCTGTCCAGGAAACTGCAAGGGTTTCTGGGTAATACTATATAGTCTTTGCTCTATCTCTATTGATCTTGGTAATTATATGTAGTATCCTGCTCTGTCCAGATCCGTGGAGATCTGGGTAATATAATGTAGATTCAACATTGCTTCCTGGGTAATGTAGTCTTTCCTCTGTCCAGCTCTACGGGGAGTACAGGGAACAACTCGGTTGTTCCCAGCCACACGGTTGCTGACAGAGAGACAATGGAGGAAGTAGAAAGCAGAAAACAACATGGTCAATGCCAGACAGGGGCGTGGCCAACAACACCTTCACCATGGAGTCATATCTCAGCCCCGCCCCTACTCCAAATGCCAAGGTGAGAGACAAGGACTAGTTCTAGCTACATCAGTGTAAATAACCCCCGGTAAAAGTTATTTTGAGGCCTAAACACATACAGTAATATAACTTATTGTGTTGGTCCAGACTGTGTGGCTAGTATACAGTGGTACATCGTGACCAACCTGGGGGAGGACTGGATCTTCCTGGTGCTGCTGGGCCTCACTATGGCCCTGGTCAGCTGGAGTATAGACAACACCAGTGCCAAGAGCTTACAAGGTACATGACTACAGTCCCCATAATCCACTGTGGCAGTAGCAGACCAGGTTCCCTCACTAGATGGCCATACAAGACAGGATAAAAACAGATGAGCAATATCATGAGGTATTTGACATCAATTTAGGCCTACTGCCCAATTCCAAGTCAGCCCCCGTCCCTAACCCCTAGGTAGGTCAAATAAAGTCAAATACAATGCCAATTTGTAAGTCGCTCTGGATAAGAGCGTCTGCTAAATGACTTAAATGTAATGTAATTAGTCAGATGCGCAGAATACCACAGGTGTAGACTTCACAGTGTAATACTTACTTATGAGCCCATTCCCAACAATACAGAGTTAAAAAGTAAGACACATATTTGCTGAATAAAAAAGGAAATAATAAGACAATGAGAACAATAACGAGGCTAACGTCACTAGGCAATCAGCATATATAACTAACAGAGTAGCAGCAGCGTATGTGAAGAGTGTGAAAGTGCATCTATGTGTGAGTGTGTGTGTGTGGTGTCAATATGTTTGTATGTGTGGGTTTATGTAGCGTGTGTGTGTGCCTGTGTTGGAGTGTCAGTGTGGTGTGTGTGGGTAGAGTCTAGTGAGTGTACATTTAGCCAGTGCAAGAGTCATTGTAAAAGAAAGTGTAAATAAATAATAAAGGCGTCCATGTAAATCGTCTGGGAAGCCATTTGATTAACTCTTCAGCAGTCTTATGACTTTCGGGTTAGAAGTTGTTCAGGAGCCTTTTGGTCCCAGACTTGGCGCTCCGGTACTGCTTGCAGTGCGGTAGCAGAGAGAACAGTCTATGACTTGGTGACTGGAGTCTTTGACCATTTTTGGGGCCTTCCTCTGACACCGTCTTGCATAGAGGTTCTGGATGGCAGGGAGTTCGTCGCCAGTAATGTACTGGGCCGTATACATTACCCTCTGTAGTGCCTTGCGGTCAAATGCTGAGCAGTTGCCATACCAAGTGGTGATGCAGCCAGTCAAGATGCTCTCAATGATGCAGCTGTAGAATTGTTTGAGGAACTGAGGGCCCATGCCAAATCCTTTCAGTCTCCTGAGGGGGAAGAGGCGTTGTCGTGCCCTCTTCATGACTGTGTAGGTGCATTTGGACCATGATAGGTCCTTAGTGATTTGGACACTGAGGAACTTGAAGCTCTTGACCTGCTCCACTACAGTCCTGTCGATGTGAATGAGTGCATGTTCTGCCCTCTGTTTCCTGTAGTCCACGATAAGGTCCTTCGCCTTGGCCACATTGAGGGAGGGGTTGTTCTGCCAGGTCTCATCGTCATCAGTGATCAGGCCTACCACCATCGTGTTGTCGGCAAACTTAATGAGGGTGTTGTAGTCATGCGTGGTCACTCAGTCGTGGGTAAGCAGGGAGTACAGGAGGGGACTGAACACACACCCCTGAGGGGCCCCCATGTTGAGGGACAGCGTGGTGCATGTGTTGTTGCCTACCCTCACCACCTGGGGGTGGCCCATCTAGTCGGCTTGCGTCACTGGGCAGCTCTCGGCAGGGATTACCTTTTGTAATCCGTGATAGTTTGTAATCCCTGCCCCATCTGACGAGCATCAGAGCCAGTGTCGTAGGATTCAATCTTAGTCCTGCATTGCCTGTTTGATGGTTCGTCAGAGGACGTAGTGGCATTTCTTCTAAGCATCTGGATTAGTGTCCCGCTCCTTGAAAGCAGCAGCTCTAGCCTTTAGCTCAGTGAGGATGTTGCCTGTAATCCATGGCTTCTGGTTGGGATAAGTACGTGCGGTCACTGTGGGGATGATGTTGAAATGTATAGATGTACAGATGTTGACCTTCCCTGCTCTACACTCTTCCCTGCTCTACAGTCGTGGCCAAAAGTTTTGAGAATGACACAAATATACATTTTCACAAAGTCTGCTGCATCAGTTTGTATGATGGCAATTTGCATATACAGAATGTTATGAATGTTATGAAGAGTGATCAGATGAATTGCAATTAATTGCAAAGTCCCCCTTTGCCATGCAAATGAACTGAACCCCCCAAAACATTTCCACTGCATTTCAGCCCTGCCACAAAAGGACCAGCTGACATCATGTCAGTGATTCTCTCGTTAACAAAGGTGTGAGTGTTGACAAGGCTGGATATCACTCTGTCATGCTGATTGAGTTAGAATAACAGACTGGAAGCTTCAAAAGGAGGGTGGTGCTTGGAATCATGTTCTTCCTCTGTCAATCATGGTTACCTGCAAGGAAACACGTGCCGTCATCATTGCTTTGCACAAAAAGGGCTTCACAGGCAATGATATTGCTGCTAGTATGATTGCACCTAAATCAACCATTTATCGGCTCATCAAGAACTTCAAGGAGAGCGGTTCAATTGTTGTGAAGAAGGCTTCAGGGCGCCCAAGAAAGTCCAGTAAGTGCCAGGACCGTCTCTTAAAGTTGATTCAGCTCCGGATTCGGGGCACCACCAGTACAGAGCTTAATCAGGAATGGCAGCAGGCAGGTGTGAGTGCATCTGCACGCACAGTGAGGCGAAGACTTTTCGAGGGTGGCCTGGTGTCAAGAAGGGCAGCAAAGAAGCCAATTCTCTCCATGATAAACATCAGGGACAGACTGATATTCTGCAAAAGGTACAGGGATTGGACTGCTGAGGACTGGGGTAAAGTCATTTTCTCTGATGAATCCCCTTTCTGATTGTTTGGGGCATCCAGAAAAAAGCTTGTCCGGAGAAGACAAGGTGAGCGCTACCGTCAGTCCTGTGTCATGCCAACAGTAAAGCATCCTGAGACCGTTCATGTGTGGGGTTTTGCCTAAGAACAGAGTACTGAATAAAGAATGGCACCAACACATCCTCCGAGAGCAACTTCTCCCAACCATTCAGGAACAGTTTGGTGACGAACAATGCCTTTTTCAGCATGATGGAGTACCTTGCCATAAGGCAAAGGTGATAATTAAGTGGGTCCATGGCCAGGAAACTCCCCAGACCGTTGTCCCATTGAGATCTTGTGGTCAATCCTCAAGAGGCGGGTGGACAAGCAAAAACCCACAAATTCTGACAAACTCCAAGCATTGATTATGCAAGAATGGGCTGCCATCAGTGTGGCCAGAAGTTAATTGACAGCATGCCAGAGCGGATTGCAGAGGTCTTGAAAAAGAAGGGTCAACACTGCAAATATTGACTATTTGCATCAACTTCATGTAATTGTCAATAAATGCCTTTGACACTTATGAAATGCTTGTAATTATACTTCAGTATTCCATAGTAACATCTGACAAAAACATCTAAAGACACTGAAGCAGCAAACTTTGTGGAAATTAATATTTGTGTCATTCTCAAAACTTTTGGCCACGACTGTACACTCTTCCCTACTCTTCCCTGCTCTACACTCTTCCCTACTCTTCCCTGCTCTACACTCTTCCCTGCTTTACACTTTACCCTGCTCTACACTCTTTCCTGCTCTTCCCTGCTTTACACTCTACCCTGCTCTTCCCTGCTCTACACTCTTTCCTGCCCTTCCCTGCTCTACACTCTTCCCTGCTCTACACTCTTTCCTGCTCTTCCCTGCTTTACACTCTACCCTGCTCTTCCCTGCTCTACACTCTTTCCTGCTCTTCCCTGCTCTACACTCTTCCCTGCTCTACACTCTTTCCTGCTCTTCCCTGCTCTACACTCTTCCCTGCTCTACACTCTTCCCTGCTCTTCCCTGCTCTACACTCTTCCCTGCTCTACACTCTTTCCTGCTCTTCCCTGCTCTACACTCTACCCTGCTCTTCCCTGCTTTACACTCTACCCTGCTCTTCCCTGCTCTACACTCTTTCCTGCCCTTCCCTGCTCTACACTCTTCCCTGCTCTACACTCTTCCCTGCTCTACACTCTTTCCTGCTCTTCCCTGCTTTACACTCTACCCTGCTCTTCCCTGCTCTACACTCTTTCCTGCCCTTCCCTGCTCTACACTCTTTCCTGCTCTTCCCTGCTTTACACTCTACCCTGCTCTTCCCTGCTCTACACTCTTTCCTGCTCTTCCCTGCTCTACACTCTTCCCTGCTCTACACTCTTTCCTGCTCTTCCCTGCTCTACACTCTTCCCTGCTCTACACTCTTCCATGTCTTTTCCTGCGCTACACACAGAAAAAAGGGTTCCAAAAGGGTTCTTTGGCTGTCCCCATAGGAGAACCTTTTTTGGTTCCAGGTTGAACCCTTTTTGGTTTCAATTATAACCCTTTTGGTTCCATATAGAACCCTGTGTGGAAAGGGTTCTACTCTACCTGGACTCAAAAAGGGATCTTCAAAGGGTTCTCCGATGGAAGCTGAAGAACTGTTTTAGGTTCTAGATATTACCTTTTTTTCCTAAGAGTGTAACCCACTGCTCCACTCTCCCCTCTTCTTCCTCCTCCTCCTGTCTCCTCTTCCTCCTTTCTCCCCTCTTCTTCCTCCTCCTCTTATGTCTCCTCTTCCTCCTCTCTCCCCTCTTCTTCCTCCTCCTCTTATGTCTCCTCTTCCTCCTCTCTCCCCTCTGTCTCCTCCTACTCCTACTCCTCTGTCCCCTCCTCCTACTCCTCTCTCCCCTCTTCTTCCTCCTCCTCCCATGTCTCCTCTTCCTCCTCTCTCCCCTCTTCCTCCCCCTCCTCCTACTCCTCTCTCCCCTCTTCTTCCTCCTCCTCCCATGTCTCCTCTTCCTCCTCTCTCCCCTCTTCCTCCACCTCCTCCTACTCCTCTCTCCCCTCTTCTTCCTCCTCCTATGTCCCCTCCTCCTCCTCTCTCCCCTCTTCCTCCTCCTACTCCTCTGTCTCCTCCTACTCCTACTCCTCTGTCCCCTCCTCCTACTCCTCTGTCCCCTCCTCCTACTCCTCTCTCCCCTCTTCTACCTCCTCCTCCCATGTCTCCTCTTCCTCCTCTCTCCCCTCTCTTCCTCCTCCTCCTCCTACTCCTACTCCTCTGTCCCCTCCTCATACTCCTCTCTCCCCTTTTCTTCCTCCTCCTCCCATGTCTCCTCTTCCTCCTCTCTCCCTCTTCCTCCCCCTCCTCCTACACCTCTGTCCCCTCCTCCTACTCCCCTCTTCCTCCTCCTCCCATGTCTCCTCTTCCTCCTCTCTCCCCTCTTCCTCCCCCTCCTCCTACTCCTCTCTCCCCTCTTCTTCCTCCTCCTCCCATGTCTCCTCTTCCTCCTCTCTCCCCTCTTCCTCCCCCTCCTCCTACTCCTATGTCCCCTCCTCCTACTCCCATGTCTCCTCTTCCTCCTCTCTCCCTCCTCCTCCTACTCGTCTGTCCCCTCCTCCTACTCCTCTCTCCCCTCTCCCAGCGTATAAGTAGATGCACTGGGAGCTGAAGGGCAATGTCCTGATCCAGTACCTGGCCTGGGCCGTCTACCCCATGGTCCTCGTCATGTTCGCCTCCCTCTTCTGCAACATAGTCGCCCCTCAGGCCATAGGTAGGTACTGAACATAGTGTTGCTCTCCTTATCTCCATCTATTTCTCCCACCCGGTTGCCCAAAAGTACACAAGTGGGATATAACTGCTCTGTTTCCAGGATCTACCTATCGTTCAATCTTTTACTCCAACATTTTCTCTGTTGTTCTGTCTCATGTAGGTTCTGGTATTGCTGAGCTGAAGACCATTCTGCGAGGGGTGGTGTTGAAAGAGTATCTAACTCCTTTATGGCCAAAGTCATCGGGCTGACCACCGGCCTGAGCAGTAGCATGCCCGTGGGGAAAGAGGTGGACCTACTCTTCTCCTCCAATTATTAGTATTATCACTCTCTGACCTCTTTCTCTAACTCTTTCTCTGACCTCTCTCTCTAAGACCTCTTTCTCTAACTCTCTCTCTGACCTCTCTCTCTCTCTCTCTGACCTCTGACCTCTTTCTCTAACTCTCTCTCTGTATCTATTCTCTCATCCTCTTTTTATCTCTCTGCTTCTTCACCTCCTCTTCCTCTCCTTCCTTCCTTTAGTCCCTTACTGTATCTTCCCTCCCCCTCTCCTCCTTTCTGTCTCCTTCTGTCCCAGTGAGTAGTATAATAAATCATCTTCTGTCGTGTTTTTTCCTCCACCCCTTGTGGGACAGAAACAATTTACTGAACTCCTCGACAAATGTACTCAACTCCTCAACATTTTCCCTTTATGGAGGCTGGTCAACTGTCAAACATAGCAATTATAACATGATTCATCTTTGCTGATACAATGTGACCCATTTGAGAATTCAAGTCAGAGCAAATTGTCCATGTCTACGCAGATCATGTGTATGGTGGATCTACCTCTGTGCTCTGTGCTCTTTGTCTCTGTGAGTAGCAGGGGATTTTCCCAACCACTGATACAAGGTCAGGTATTTTCTCATCCCCCTAAAGGTTAAGAATTTGGATTAAGGGTAATCTGATCCTAGATCTGTAGATCTGAGAAGGGCAACTTCTACCTCAAGTGTGTGACTGACTCTGTCCTCCTCCCTCCCGTGCTTCCTAGGGTCCCTTCGTTCACATTGCCAGTATCTCTGCTCTTGTACTGAGTAAAATCATGTCCATCTTCTCTGGAGTGTATGAGGTAAGCCGAAGCCCTGACCAAAACAAACTATAACTCCCAGCAACCCCCACTCTGACTAGCATGACCTTTGACCTGAGTAATAACAGTAATGTGGCTGTGAGGCTGTCGCTCTGTCATGTCTGACCTCTTAATTGTGTCTTTCACCACTCGTGTTCTTGTTGCTATTATTACTCTCTCTCTCTTTCCCTCTCTCTCTCTCTCTCTCTCTCTCTCTCTCTCTCTCTCTCTCTCTCTCTCTCTCTCTCTCTCTCTCTCTCTCTCTCTCTCTCTCCCCTGTCTCTTATTCTCTCTCTCCCTCTCTCCCGCCATCTCTCTCGCTCCTTCTCTCCCTCTCTCTCTCTCTCTCTCTCTCTCTCTCTCTCTCTCTCTCTCTCTCTCTCTCTCTCTCTCTCTCTCTCTCTCTCTCTCTCTCTCTCTCTTCCCTCTCTCTCTCTCTCTCTCTCTCACTCACTCTCTCTCTCTCTCTCTCTCTCTCTCTCTCTCTCTCTCTCTCTCTCTCTCTCTCTCTCTCTCTCTCTCTCTCTCTCTCTCTCTCTCTCTCTCTCTCTCTCTCTCTCTCTCTCTCCCCTGTCTCTTGTTCTCTCCCGCTATCTCTCTCGCTCTCTCCCCTGTCCCCCCCCCTCTCTCTCTCTCTCTCTCTCTCTCTCTCTCTCTCTCTCTTTCTCTCTCTCTCTCTCTCTTTCCCTCTCTCTCTCTCTCTCTCTCTCTCTCTTTCTCACTCTCTCTCTCTCTCTTTCCCTCTCTCTCTCTCTCTCTCTCTCTCTCTCTCTCTCTCTCTCTCTCTCTCTCTCTCTCTCTCTCTCTCTCTCTCTCCCTCTCTCTCTCCCTCTCTCTCCCCTGTCTCTTCTTCTCTCCCGCCATCTCTCTCACTCTCTCTCTCCCCTGTCTCTCTCCCCCCTCTCTCTCTCTCTCTCTCGTCTCTTGTTCTCTCCCGCCATCTCTCTCGCTCTCTCTCTCCCTCTCTCCCCTGTCTCTCTCCCCCCTCTCTCTCTCTCTCTCTCTCTCTCTCTCTCTCTCTCTTTCTCTCTCTTCTCTCTGTCTCTCACTCTCTCTCTGTCTCTTTCTCTCCCTCCTTCCCTCATGTCTTTGTTTAGGCTCAGCAGTCTCACACACATTGTCTGTGTATTAATAGTGTGATATTTATGTCTAGCATGTGTATTAACACTGACCTCCCGTGACTTCCCTCTCTCCCTCCCCACATCTCCTCCCCATCCCTGCCTCCCATGTTAACCCCTTCCTCTCCTCTCCCACTCCCTCTCCGCTCTCTCTTTCCCCCCTTGTTTATCCCCTCCCCCTCCCCCCACCCACCACCTCTCGTTTGTTACGTGGACCCCTGCCCCAAGAGTAGTGCCCATAACCAGGACCTGCTGGTATGTGCGTGTGCCGTGGGAGTGGCCACCTGCTTCGTTGCCCCATTGGGAGGCAAGTACCGCCCACATGTCCCTATATGCAACTCTAGCGACCTGGAGGTTATGGAGCAGTGGGGTGCAATGCATAGAATGTTACAGATATAAATGTATTGTATAGAATGGAAATAACTGTGTAATGAATAATGCATATTGCTAGGTGTAAGTAATTCTATCTGCAATGGCCTGAGCATTTTATCCTATTGACTAGACATCATGTTCTGTCTGTCTGGTCTCTCACTGTCTCTGTCTATTTTGATGATTTGTTCAGGGCTTGTGCGACTCTCTGGTGAGCTTGGTTGGTTTGGCGGTTCTCTGCTGTGATGTTCTGTATTTTCTACCTCTGTCTCTCGCCTCCCTCCCTCCCTCCCTCTCATCTCTGTCAGTAGAACCCCTGTGGTTACACAGACATTCTGACAGTGGGCGTGGGGGTGGGCTGCTGTTTCGGCACTCTCTCTCTCTATACCACTATCACTCCTTCACTACACCTCTTTCTATACCACTATCACTCCTTCACTACTCATCTTTCCATACCACTATCACTCCTTCACTACACGTCTTCCTATACCATTATCACTCCTTTACTACACCTCTTTCTATACCACTATCACTCCTTCACTACACCTCTTTCTATACCACTATCACTCCTTCACTACTCATCTTTCCATACCACTATCACTCCTTCACTACACGTCTTCCTATACCATTATCACTCCTTTACTACACCTCTTTCTATACCACTATTACTCCTTCACTACACCACTTTCTATACCACTATCACTCCTTCACTACACCTCTCTCTATACCACTATCACTCCTTCACTACACCTCTCTCTATACCACTATCACTCCTTCACTACACCTCTCTCGATACCACTATCACTCCTTCACTACACCTCGATCTATACCACTATCACTCCTTCACTACACCTCTTTCTATACCACTATCACTCCTTCACTACTCATCTTTCCATACCACTATCACTCCTTCACTACACGTCTTCCTATACCATTATCACTCCTTCACTACACCTCTTTAAATACCACTATCACTCCTTCACTACACCTCGATCTATACCACTATCACTCCTTCACTACACCTCTTTCTATACCACTATCACTCCTTCACTACTCATCTTTCCATACCACTATCACTCCTTCACTACACGTCTTCCTATACCATTATCACTCCTTTACTACACCTCTTTCTATACCACTATTACTCCTTCACTACACCTCTTTCTATACCACTATCACTCCTTCACTACACCTCTTTCTATACCACTATTATTCCTTCACTACACCTCTTTCTATACCACTATTATTCCTTCACTACACCTCTTTCTATACCACTATTATTCCTTCACTACACCTCTTTCTATACCACTATCACTCCTTCATGACACCACTTTCTATACCACTATCACTCCTTCACTACACCTCTCTCTATACCACTATCACTCCTTCACTACACCTCTCTCTATACCACTATCACTCCTTCACTACACCTCTCTCGATACCACTATCACTCCTTCACTACACCTCGATCTATACCACTATCACTCCTTCACTACACCTCTTTAAATACCACTATCACTCCTTCACTACACCTCTCTCGATACCACTATCACTCCTTCACTACACCTCGATCTATACCACTATCACTCCTTCACTACACCTCTCTCTATACCACTAACACTCCTTCACTACACCTCTTTAAATACCACTATCACTCCAAATCAAATCAAATTGTATTTGTCACATACACATGGTTAGCAGATGTTAATGCGAGTGTAGCGAAATGCTTGTGCTTCTAGTTCCGACAATGCAGTGATAACCAACAAGTAATCTAACTAACAATTCCAAAACTACTGTCTTATACACAGTGTAAGGGGATAAGGAACATGTACATAAGGATATATGAATGAGTGATGGTACAGAGCAGCATACAGTAGATGGTATCGAGTACAGTATATACATATGAGATGAGTGTGTAGACAAAGTAAACAAAGTGGCATAGTTAAAGTGGCTAGTGATACATGTGTTACATAAGGATGCAGTCGATGATGTAGAGTACAGTATATACATATGCATATGAGATGAATAATGTAGGGTAAGTAACATTATATAAGGTAGCATTGTTTAAAGTGGCTAGTGATATATTTACATCATTTCCCATCAATTCCCATTATTAAAATGGCTGGAGTTGGGTCAGTGTCAATGACAGTGTGTTGGCAGCAGCCACTCAGTGTTAGTGGTGGCTGTTTAACAGTCTGATGGCCTTGAGATAGAAGCTGTTTTTCAGTCTCTCGGTCCCAGCTTTGATGCACCTGTACTGACCTCGCCTTCTGGATGTCCTTGATGATCTTTATGGCCTTCCTGTAACAACGGGTGGTGTAGGTGTCCTGGAGGGCAGGTAGTTTGCCCCCGGTGATGCGTTGTGCAGTCCTCACTACCCTCTGGAGAGCCTTACGGTTGAGGGCGGAGCAGTTTCCGTACCAGGCGGTGATACAGCCCGCCAGGATGCTCTCGATTGTGCATCTGTAGAAGTTTGTGAGTGCTTTTGGTGACAAGCCGAATTTCTTCAGCCTCCTGAGGTTGAATAGGCGCTGCTGCGCCTTCTTCACGACGCTGTCAGTGTGAGTGGACCAATTCAGTTTGTCTGTGATGTGTATGCCAAGGAACTTAAAACTAGCTACCCTCTCCACTACTCTTTAAATACCACTATCACTCCTTCACTACACCTCTTTAAATACCACGATCACTCCTTCACTACACCTCTTTAAATACCACGATCACTCCTTCACTACACCTCTTTAAATACCACTATCACTCCTTCACTACACCTCTCTCTATACCACTATCACTCCTTCACTATACATCTTTCTGTACCACTATCATTACTTCACTACACCTCTCTCTATACCACTATCACTCCTTCACTACACCTCTCTCTATACCACTATCAATCCTTCACTATACATCTTTCTGTACCACTATCACTCCTTCACTACACCTCTCTATACCACTATCACTCCTTCACTACACCTCTTTAAATACCACTATCATTACTTCACTACACCTCTCTCTATACCACTATCACCCCTTCACTACACCTCTCTCTATACCACTATCACTCCTTCACTACACCTCTCTCTATACCACTATAATTACTTCACTACACCTCTTTCTATACCACTATCACTCCTTCACTACACCTCTCTATACCACTATCACTCCTTCACTACACCTCTTTAAATACCACTATCATTACTTCACTACACCTCTCTATACCACTATCACTCCTTCACTACACCTCTTTAAATACCACTATCATTACTTCACTACACCTCTCTCTATACCACTATCACCCCTTCACTACACCTCTCTCTATACCACTATCACTCCTTCACTACACCTCTCTCTATACCACTATCACTCCTTCACTACACCTTGTTCTATACCACTATCACTCCTTCACTACACCTCTTTCTATACCACTATCAATCCTTCACTACACCTCTTTCTATACCACTATCAATCCTTCACTACACCTCTCTCTATACCACTATCACTCCTTTACTATACATCTTTCTATATCACTATCACTCCTTCACTACACCTCTTTCTATACCACTATCACTCCTTCACTACACCTCTCTATACCACTATCACTCCTTCACTACACCTCTTTCTATACCACTATCACTCCTTCACTACACCTCTCTATACCACTATCATTCCTTCACTACACCTCTTTCTATACCACTATCACTCCTTCACTACTCATATTTCCATACCACTATCACTCCTTCACTACACCACTTTCTATACCACTATCACTCCTTCACTACACCTCTCTCTATACCACTATCACTCCTTCACTACACCTCTCTCTATACCACTATCACTCCTTCACTACACCTCGTTCTATACCACTATCACTCCTTCACTACACCTCTCTCTATACCACTATCACTCCTTCACTACACCTCTTTCTATACCACTATCACTCCTTCAATACACCTCTTTAAATACCACTATCACTCCTTCACTACACCTCTCTCTATACCACTATCACTCCTTCACTACACCTCTTTAAATACCACTATCACTCCTTCACTACACCACTTTCTATACCACTGTCACTCCTTCACTACACCACTTTCTATACCACTATCAATCCTTCAATACACCTCTTTCTATACCACTATCACTCCTTCACTACACCACTTTCTATACCACTATCACTCCTTCACTACACCTCTCTCTATACCACTATCACTCCTTCACTACACCTCTCTCTATACCACTATCACTCCTTCACTGCAACTCTTTCTATACCACTATCACTCCTTCACTACACCCCTTTCTATACCACTATCACTCCTTCACTACACCTCTTTCTATACCACTATCACTCCTTCACGACTCATCTTTCCATACCACTATCACTCCTTCACTACACCACTTTCTATACCACTATCACTCCTTCACTACACCTCTCTCTATACCACTATCACTCCTTCACTACACCTCTCTCTATACCACTATCTCTCCTTCACTACACCTCTTTCTATACCACTATCACTCCTTCACGACTCATCTTTCCATACCACTATCACTCCTTCACTACACCACTTTCTATACCACTATCACTCCTTCACTACACCTCTCTCTATACCACTATCACTCCTTCACTACACCTCTCTCTATACCACTATCACTCCTTCACTACACCTCTTTAAATACCACTATCACTCCTTCACTACACCTCTTTAAATACCACTATCATTCCTTCACTACACCTCTTTAAATACCACGATCACTCCTTCACTACACCTCTTTAAATACCACTATCACTCCTTCACTACACCACTTTCTATACCACTATCAATCCTTCAATACACCTCTTTCTATACCACTATCACTCCTTCACTACACCACTTTCTATACCACTATCACTCCTTCACTAAACCTCTTTCTATACCACTATCACTCCTTCACTACACCACTTTCTATACCACTATCACTCCTTCACTACACCTCTCTCTATACCACTATCACTCCTTCACTACACCTCTCTCTATACCACTATCACTCCTTCACTACACCTCTCTCTATACCACTATCACTCCTTCACTACACCTTGTTCTATACCACTATCACTCCTTCACTACACCTCTTTCTATACCACTATCAATCCTTCACTACACCTCTTTCTATACCACTATCAAACCTTCACTACACCTCTCTCTATACCACTATCACTCCTTTACTATACATCTTTCTATATCACTATCACTCCTTCACTACACCTCTTTCTATACCACTATCACTCCTTCACTACACCTCTCTCTATACCACTATCACTCCTTCACTACACCTCTTTCTATACCACTATCACTCCTTCAATACACCTCTTTAAATACCACTATCACTCCTTCACTACACCTCTCTCTATACCACTATCACTCCTTCACTACACCTCTTTAAATACCACTATCACTCCTTCACTACACCTCTTTAAATACCACTATCACTCCTTCACTACACCTCTCTCTATACCACTATCACTCCTTCACTACACGTCTTTCTGTACCACTATCCTTCCTTCACTACACCTCTCTCTATACCACTATCATTCCTTCACTACACCTCTCTCTATACCACTATCACTCCTTCACTACACCTCTTTCTATACCACTATCACTCCTTCACTACTCATCTTTCTATACCACTATCACTCCTTCACTACACGTCTTTCTATACCACTATCACTCCTTCACTACACCTCTCTCTATACCACTATCACTCCTTCACTACACCTCTTTCTATACCACTATCACTCCTTCACTACACCTCTTTCTATACCACTATCACTCCTTCACTACACCTCTTTCTATACCACTATCACTCCTTCACTACACCACTTTCTATACCACTATCACTCCTTCACTACACCTCTCTCTATACCACTATCACTCCTTCACTACACCTCTCTCTATACCACTATCACTCCTTCACTACACCTCTTTAAATACCACTATCACTCCTTCACTACACCTCTTTAAATACCACTATCATTCCTTCACTACACCTCTTTAAATACCACGATCACTCCTTCACTACACCTCTTTAAATACCACTATCACTCCTTCACTACACCACTTTCTATACCACTATCAATCCTTCAATACACCTCTTTCTATACCACTATCACTCCTTCACTACACCACTTTCTATACCACTATCACTCCTTCACTAAACCTCTTTCTATGCCACTATCACTCCTTCACTACACCACTTTCTATACCACTATCACTCCTTCACTACACCTCTCTCTATACCACTATCACTCCTTCACTACACCTCTCTCTATACCACTATCACTCCTTCACTACACCTCTCTCTATACCACTATCACTCCTTCACTACACCTTGTTCTATACCACTATCACTCCTTCACTACACCTCTTTCTATACCACTATCAATCCTTCACTACACCTCTTTCTATACCACTATCAAACCTTCACTACACCTCTCTCTATACCACTATCACTCCTTTACTATACATCTTTCTATATCACTATCACTCCTTCACTACACCTCTTTCTATACCACTATCACCCCTTCACTACACCTCTCTCTATACCACTATCACTCCTTCACTACACCTCTTTCTATACCACTATCACTCCTTCAATACACCTCTTTAAATACCACTATCACTCCTTCACTACACCTCTCTCTATACCACTATCACTCCTTCACTACACCTCTTTAAATACCACTATCACTCCTTCACTACACCTCTTTAAATACCACTATCACTCCTTCACTACACCTCTCTCTATACCACTATCACTCCTTCACTACACGTCTTTCTGTACCACTATCCTTCCTTCACTACACCTCTCTCTATACCACTATCATTCCTTCACTACACCTCTCTCTATACCACTATCACTCCTTCACTACACCTCTTTCTATACCACTATCACTCCTTCACTACTCATCTTTCTATACCACTATCACTCCTTCACTACACGTCTTTCTATACCACTATCACTCCTTCACTACACCTCTCTCTATACCACTATCACTCCTTCACTACACCTCTTTCTATACCACTATCACTCCTTCACTACACCTCTTTCTATACCACTATCACTCCTTCACTACACCTCTTTCTATACCACTATCACTCCTTCACTACACCTCTCTATACCACTATCACTCCTTCACTACACCTCTTTCTATACCACTATCACTCCTTCACTACACCTCTCTCTATACCACTATCACTCCTTCACTACACCTCTTTCTGTACCACTATCACTCCTTCACTACACCTCTTTCTATACCACTATCACTCCTTCACTACACGTCTTTCTATACCACTATCACTCCTTCACTACACCTCTCTATACCACTATCACTCCTTCACTACACCTCTTTCTATACCACTATCACTCCTTCACTACACCTCTCTATACCACTATCACTCCTTCACTACACCTCTTTCTATACCACTATCACTCCTTCACTACACCTCTCTATATCACTATCACTCCTTCACTACACCTCTTTCTATACCACTATCACTCCTTCACTACACCTCTTTCTATACCACTATCACTCCTTCACTACACCTCTTTCTATACCACTCTCACAATCCTGTCCTCCTTTTTAACCCCTGCTCTACCTTTTCGAATACCTCTCCATGTCATTCCCACCACTTTCTATCTCTCTCAACATCCCTCTCCCTCTCTCTCCCTCTAACCCCTTCCATCTCTCTCTACATCCCCCTATATCTCTCTCTACATCCCTCTCTCTCTCTCCCTCTTACCCCCTATCTCTCTCTACATCTCTCTCTTTCTCCCTCTAACCCCCTATCTCTCTCTACATCCCTCTCTCTCTCCCTCTAACCCCCTATATCTCTCTCTACATCCCTCTCTCTCTCTCCCTCTAACCCCCTATATCTCTCTCTACATCCCTCTCTTTCCCTCTAACCCCTATAACTCTCTCTACATCCCCCTCTCTCCCTCTAACCCCCTATCTCTCTCTACATCCCTCTCTTTCCCTCTAACCCCCTATAACTCTCTCTACATCCCCTCTCTCTCCCTCTAACCCCCTATCTCTCTCTACATCCCTCTCTTTCCCTCTAACCCCCTATAACTCTCTCTACATCCCCTCTCTCTCCCTCTAACCCCCTATCTCTCTCTACATCCCCCTCTCTCTCCCTCTAACCCCCTATATCTCTCTCTACATCTCTCTCTCTCTCTCTCTCTCTCTCTCTCTCTCTCTCTCTCTCTCTCTCTCTCTCTCCCTCTAACCCCTATATATCTCTCTACATCCCTCTCTCTCTCTCCCTCTAACCCCCTATATCTCTCTCTACACCCCTCTCTTTCCCTCTAACCCCCTATAACTCTCTCTACATCCCCTCTCTCTCCCTCTAACCCCTATATCTCTCTCTACATCCCCCTCTCTCTCTCCCTCTAACCCCCTCTCTCTACATCCCCCTCTCTCTCTCCCTCTAACCCCCTATATCTCTCTACATCCCCCTCTCTCTCTCTCCCTCTAACCCCCTCTCTCTCTACATCCTCTCTCTCTCTCCCTCTAACCCCCTATATATCTCTCTACATCCCCCTCTCTCTCTCCATCTAACCCCTCTATCTCTCTCTACATCCCTCTCTGTCCCTCTAACCTTCTCTATCTCTCTCTACATCCCTCTCTCTCCATCTAACCCCTCTATCTCTCTCTACATCCCTCTCTGTCCCTCTAACCCCCCCCCACACACACACACTGCTCTCCCCTTCCTGTAACAGTAATCTACAATGCTTTGATAGCCTCAGCATAGAATGGAAACACTCAGCTAAAATAATTTGTCTACTTTTCAAATATTGTATTTTATATTCTCCATTCATCTTGCCTACAGTCATGTCTCTGATTCACAAAGCAAAACAACTGAATCCCACTGTACACCTTTTCTCTCATGGTGATGTCATATGTTTATTCATGCCAGGTGTTTTAGAATAGGATCAGCTTCACTCTCTCGCTGTCCCTGTCACAGTCACCATTAAAGCTCTTTTCCGGACCAACTTCCGGATGGATTTTCCCTTTGACCTGCAGGAGCTCCCAGCCTTCGCTATCATTGGGTGAGAACTTAGTCAACATTCTACACACCCCTTTTAGACTCTACAGTCTTCAACTGAACTGCACTCACTTAGTGATGGTGTGGGGATCAATGGGATTGTGTGTGTGTCTTCCTGACTCCCCGTTGTAGAATCTCCTGTGGGTTCCAGACTCTCTGTCCCCTGTCTGTCTGTTGTAGAATCTCCTGTGGGTTCCTGACTCTCTGTCCCCTGTCTGTCTGTTGTAGAATCTCCTGTGGGTTCCTGACTCTCTGTCCCCTGTCTGTCTGTTGTAGAATCTCCTGTGGGTTCCAGACTCTCTGTCCCCTGTCTGTCTGTTGTAGAATCTCCTGTGGGTTCCTGACTCCCTGTCCCCTGTCTGTCTGTTGTAGAATCTCCTGTGGGTTCCTGACTCTCTGTCCCCTGTCTGTCTGTTGTAGAATCTCCTGTGGGTTCCTGACTCTCTGTCCCCTGTCTGTCTGTTGTAGAATCTACTGTGGGTTCCTGACTCTCTGTCCCCTGTCTGTCTGTTGTAGAATCTCCTGTGGGTTCCAGACTCTCTGTCCCCTGTCTGTCTGTTGTAGAATCTCCTGTGGTTTCCTGACTCCCTGTCCCCTGTCTGTCTGTTGTAGAATCTCCTGTGGGTTCCAGACTCTCTGTCCCCTGTCTGTCTGTTGTAGGATCTCCTGTGGGTTCCTGACTCTCTGTCCCCTGTCTGTCTGTTGTAGAATCTCCTGTGGGTTCCTGACTCTCTGTCCCTGTCTGTCTGTTGTAGAATCTCCTGTGGGTTCCAGACTCTCTGTCCCCTGTCTGTCTGTTGTAGAATCTCCTGTGGGTTCCTGACTCTCTGTCCCCTGTCTGTCTGTTGTAGAATCTCCTGTGGGTTCCAGACTCTCTGTCCCCTGTCTGTCTGTTGTAGAATCTCCTGTGGGTTCCTGACTCCCTGTCCCCTGTCTGTCTGTTGTAGAATCTCCTGTGGGTTCCTGACTCTCTGTCCCCTGTCTGTCTGTTGTAGAATCTCCTGTGGGTTCCTGACTCTCTGTCCCTGTCTGTCTGTTGTAGAATCTCCTGTGGGTTCCAGACTCTCTGTCCCCTGTCTGTCTGTTGTAGAATCTCCTGTGGGTTTGTTGATAAAAGGATATGTAGAAGGGTGAGCCGGTTAAGGATCGATTCAGACAAGGTGGTAGATTGTACGACAAGCGACAGATTTATTCAGAGTGAGAATATCTGGTACACGTATATACGGCTCTCCCATTCGCTCGCACAGAACAGCAGGAAAAAGAGAAAGAGTGAACCGTTACAATACAATTTATACAAAACAGAAAGTAGGTTGATTCTGGGAGATCGGGTCTTTGGATTGGTTCAGCTGGGCCTTCCGTCTGTAGTCTTCCGCCATTGGCTCAGCTGGGCCGTCCGTCACTCTCGAATCCCGCCGTCACATCCGTTCAGCTAAAGGGGACTGTGTGTGTGCTGGATGGGGGTGTGTGTGCGTGAGTTATCCTGTAGGGGGCCCCACATCCTTTACTGTGAGTTATAGCCATGCATTTAGCAGTAGGCTGATCACTTGCATAAGAGAATAGCAATTCTTTACAAAACCCTCTCTTCACGTCTCACCAGAGACGTGACACAACCTAACTAGATCCAGACACAAAGAGAAACTTCTCCCTAATGGACTAAGAAATAAGGCACTCCCTAATGGACTAAGAAATAAGGCACTGTATTACACAGAAATAGATATATATATACCATCATGTTCTCCGCTCAATCCCATTATGTACTAAGTTGGCTACCAGCCACCTAGGAACTTACAACCCTCATTCTACAGAGCGGAGAACAACAGCTCAAATAAAAGTAAAAATGATTGTCCACATTACGTCAAATAAAAGTAAAAATGATTGTCCACATTACGTCAAATAAAAGTAAAAATGATTGTCCACATTACGCCAACTTTTCCCAGCGGGAAAACGTTGTGATTCCCTCTCTTCACATCTCCAAAGAGATGTGACCTAAACTAAACCAGTCATGTGGAAATGACCCACATGCATAACACATACGTACAGCCATACAAGGCCACAGCAGATATAATGTAAACTTAGTAGGTACTCTCCTCCTCATCCTCGAATTCCAGTAGGTCTTTAGGAAGCAGAGGAAACATCTGGGAGGGGAGGAAGGGTCAATAGCTTTAGAGATAACCCTAGTGGTAAGGGAACGGATACATGGAATGCAACAGCATCCACAGAGAACTAAAATAGAAGCGAACACCGAAATGGAGACCAAAATGGAGGAAACCAGGGTTTTATATTTACCAAACGCACTCATCCAAGAGTCCCACATCGAGGTATCTATCCCAGAATGAGATTTCATTTTACCATTAAGCGTCCGCAGACCCTCCAACGCGACCGTCAAACTACCATCCGAGGCTGTGTTATTAGGGATGAAAGTACAACACTGGTCCCCAAACATAGAACAAACTCCGCCCTTCTCAGAGAGTAACATATCAATAGCAATTCTATTTTGGAAGGCCATCAGGCTGGTAGCAGCCAGTTGGCCGTGTACCGCTTCAAAGCCCTGCTGAGTCCAATTGCCTAATCTTTGGACGTTGTAATGTATATAGTTGATACGATCCACATTTTTGTTAATTGTGCACCACCAACAGATGGATGATTCAAATCCTGCAGCTACCTGATCTATTAGCTTATACTCATCAGGCACTCCCCTAGGGACTCCAATAGCGTCTATGTAGGAGGGGTCTCCATTAGATGGGGTGGTGGCTCGCCTGGACCGTCCCCTATATCCGGGATTCACTCCCTGAATCCGCAGAACGAGGTCCTCGGCTCCTATAGGGTAGATAGAAACAGGCAACAAAAGAGTAACAAGTGCACAGCGTCCAGTACCGTTGGAGAGTAACTTATCAAACAGGACCGTACTACCACACCACCACCACACATCTGCTCTGGATATTGGCCTGAAACTCCCTTTAATATTAACTGTATTCAGACACCAATCCGCAGGAATCCATCCCACTTCGGTTCCTCCTCCAGTCACATTTACACAGGTAAAATTTGCCCTTGCAACCTGGTTAGAAAATACTGGGTTCCTAGTGGTGAAATCAGTAACCGGATAGACAGCATCCCAGGCAGCACAATTATCCCTGGGGTTATCTGTAGTCATAAGAGGGATCAGACATGCTAGAGTCACTACTGCTGGGACAATGCGGAGCAATGGACGAGCTCCCATGCACACCACACAACTCTGCCTCGTGGTATTTGCCGCTTCCTCGGTCAATAATAGCCAATTATTGGAAAAACCTGAGACTCCTGTAGCTGTTAAAATTACATCATCCGGACTTTTAAGCCTGGATATTGCCTCCACCGGGCCAAACAGTGGGGATATTGGGGGCCCTTTTCTGGATGTGGTCATGTCATTCCTTACTGTAACCGAATTTGGCTTAGGATTAGTAGTCACGCAAATTCGCCACAGCCAATAGCAGGACCCAGAATCCGTAGGGGCCAGAATGAAATCATAACACCCTAAGGGCTGGCCCCCTGGCCTAATGGTAAGTTTCAGTCCCGTTTTTGTCTCAGTTAAAGTCAGTCGCTTCCGCCATTTCACTGCCTCCTCGTTTGTTGTCCAGTCTTCCCACCCATCACCTGTCTCCCCCACCAAATTTTTCCAAGACCAATCATCAACCTTCCCTAATGTCATATACCAGACATGACCGGAAAACCAGAGTGGATCGGGCCCTAACTGTTCCCTTCCCTTTTGCCTAGAGTGCCCTAAACTCCCCCAAGGGATGTCAATGATATTAGTTGCGGTGACGGGGACGCAAACAGTTGTGCTCTGTATGTCGTTTGCCATACAATTAGTGTCAGGGGTGGTGTAAAACCTTTTGTGCAAATGATTAATCAGTTCTATATGTGCCATGGATGTGGTCATGTTGGATGACCCATTAGAGGGTCCTATACCTGCTTGTGATGTAGGTGTATTGTGCTCTAATACCCACAGGAGAATCCCTACGGAGACTCCTGTCACTACAATAAAAATAACAAACCCGGGACCCACTTTCCCCAAACTCGTCCAGAGATGGCCCCTATCCCTGGATGACCGGTTAGTCGGAGTGCCGGGGAATTGCTCCCACATCCTCACCAACTAAAGGTTCTGTGTTTGGAATCAAATTTAGGTCGCTTAAATCGACCCTGACTTCAGTCAGTGTTCTGGAAGGAGTCGGTGCTGGGGTACAATGCGTCAAGTGGTGCCAAGGTGCGCCCGATTTACCTTTGACCTGGACTGAGTGTGAAGTAACCTCCTTCACTTCGTACGGTCCAGTCCACCTGGGATCCGCCCACTTTCTTTTGTGGACTTTGATCCTTACCCAATCGCCGACCTTTATCCTTGGTTGCTCTGGATCTCCCGTCAGCTCCCCCACATGGACTTTGTGTATCTGTTTGGATAGAGCTGCAGACAGTTCCGTCAATTTTCTTACATAATCAGTCATACCTATCTGGTGTACATCAAGAGGGGGCATATGACCTCCCTCTCTTGGTGGACCTGGCATTACTCTCCCTGTCATAATTTCGTGGGGTGAGAGATGAGTCCCTGCCCCAGGTGATGACCTCATGGCCATCAACGCCAGTGGCAGGGCCTCCACCCATGTCAGTTTTGTACCTGCACATATTTTGGCTATCTTATTCTTCAGAGATTGGTTGCAGCGCTCCACAAGGCCCTGGGCCTGCGGCTTATACACGGAACCAAACTTGTGGATAATGCCGAACCTCTCCTCCACCTGTCTCAGGTGTTTGTTTGCGAAGTGGGACCCATTGTCGCTTCGAATTTGCCTAGGGACCCCATATCTAGGTATTAGTTCTGACTGCAGCCACTTAATGACTGTCTTCCCATCCTCCTTAGCTGTTGGAATTGCTTCTACCCATCTAGAGAATCTATCTACCATCACTAGCAAATATCTCTTCCCGTATTTTACATTGTCCTCTCCCATGTCGGTATAGTCTATACTAATGTCTTGGAAACATGCGTTAGGCACCGGGTATGCTCCCATTGGGGTTTGGTAAGGCTTCTTTGAATTGTAGCTCCCACATATGTTGCACTCGTCACAGAATAAATCTGTCATGTCCTTCATGTGGGGGTGCCACCATATATATGAAACCTTCTGTAGAGTTCTGAGTTTTCCTTCGTGGGTGGGTCCGTGGGCTTCCCTTATCAGTTCTGGACAGAGATTCGCCGGAGCCACCAGTCGACCATCATGGCACCTCCAAATTCCGTCTGGTCCTTTAGAGCCTCCCTTCTGTGTCCACACTGAATGTTCGTAAGGGCCTGCCTCTTCCTGTAGTTCTAGTATGTGTTGGCTTGTCAATTCAGTCCTTGCTGGTTCTATTCTAAGCACCATCTGTCGGGGGCTGTAGCCTCCTGCGGCCTTGGCTGCCAAGTCTGCGGCATCATTTCCATGATTGATTCTGCTGGTCAGTCTTTGGTGGCCTCGGCATTTCATTATGGCCACTGTCTTTGGTAATGATACGGCATGTATCAGACGTTCCATCTGGGCTCTGTGCTTGATGGGTAGATTACCTGTGGTGGTGAAGTTGCGCCTAACCCATTGTGGTCCGTCTATGTGCACAGCTCCGTGTGCGTAAGCCGAGTCTGTGTAAATATTTACAGTCTTTCCTTCTGCTCTTTCTAGGGCTTGAGTCAAACCCACAATTTCCGCAAATTGTGCCGATGCTGGCTGGGGGATAATTCCTGACTCCAGCGTGACATGTGTTTTGTCATGCAACTGCTGTACTACCGCATAGGCAGCTATGTTCCCTTTGTCTCCCTTGTAGCAACATCCGTCTGTGTATAGCCATAGGTCTGGTGATGTCAATGGTTCATTTTCTAGGTCTGGTCTCAGTTTGAGCTCCTGTGCTGCCCTCTCTTGGCAGGAGTGTGCTAGGCCATCTTCTGCGGTGAGTGCATCTGCCATATTCTTGTCGGTGTTCACAAAAGTGATGTGCGACTGATTGCATTTGTTCTGGATTTTGTTTTTTCTGTCCGCACTGAAGGTGAATTCTTTGCTGTTGAGGTATGCTGCCACCCCGTGGTGGGTATGTATCTGCATCTTGTGGCACATTACCAGATGGGCTGTCTTCTCAATCGCCTTGGCTACTGCCGCAACGTATCTGGAACAGTCGGTCTGGCCGGTTTCAATGTGGTCAAGTTTTGAAGAGTGGTACATGAGTACTCTTCTCTCCCCCTCATGTTTCTGGAAAAGGACGGCGGATGCAAAACCTTCCCTTTCAGAAACATCCAGGTGAAATGTTTTACTGTAGTCTGGTGCCGTGAGAGCAGCAGCCACAGACAGGTCAGTTTTCAGGAGCCCAAACGCCGTTGAAGCTTCAGGAGTCCATGTAAGAGGGGCCTGTAGGTTTCTTGGGCCAGCTTCTCTAACAATTTCTCTCAGGGGTTCAGTTCTTTCAGTATAGTCTGGGATGTGAGTGCGGCTGTATCCCGTCAACCCCAGGAAAGAGAGCATTCCTGAAACAGTAATGGGCCTGGGATGATGTAGGATTGAGTCTCGATGTGATTTGGAGAGGCCTGCTCCCTCGCTTGAGATTTCCCTTCCCAGGAACAGAACGGTTCGTCTGCATGATTGGACTTTCGACCTCTTGACTTTGTATCCTTTCACTGCCAGAAAATCTAGTAAGGTTTTGGTCATCTCCAGACAAAGGTCTGAGTTGGGAGCCCCCAACAACAGATCGTCTACATATTGTATGAGTATTACGCCTTCCGGGATCTTCAGTTCTGCCAGGTGTGTCTTCAGGATATAATTGAAGATTCCAGGGGAAGAAGTATAGCCTTGAGGAAGTACGGAATAAGTAAATTGCTGATTCTCGTAGGTAAAGGCAAACAGCGGCTGGGAAGCCTCATCCAGTGGGATGCTGAAAAAGCATTTGCCAAGTCCACCACGGTGAAGTACCGATGTTTGGGTGACAGGTTGCTCAGAGTAATGTGTGGGTCGGGAACAGGGAGATCAATGGGTGTGATAACTTCATTCACAGCCCGGAAATCCTGTACCATCCGGTATGTTTCTCCTCCTGCCTTCAGAACCGGAAGTATGGGGGTGTTCCAGGGTGACTGAGTCCTGTATATGCATCCAGCTCCCAGGAGGCCTTCAATAGTGGGTCTGATCCCCTCAGTCTGTTCATGCTTCAGTCGATATTGGGTTCGAAATATTGGTACTTGTGCTGGATTAGGTAGGGTAATGCGCACTGGTTGGACCTGTATCTTTCCCACGTCAAATGGTGTGGTTGTCCATATTGCCTTGTCAATGGAATTCAAGACAGCACAGGAGGAAGGGTGATCAGAATATGGTTTTCCGTGGTGCCTGGGGAGCGTGAGACGCTCAGGCTGGCACCGCTCTTCAGTGTCCACCATAGTCAGCCGCCACATCTCTTCGGTGGTTGCCTTCAACAGGCCTGGTGCACTAGTCGCTTCCCAAGTGAGTTTCGAGGCCCTTTTTATCATTGGACCTAGACTTCGGGCCTCATGTCCATTTCCCACTGCGAGGGTCACGTGAGGAGTAGAGTCCGGTCCCAGTTGATACCAAGGTTTAATATGTTGTGGGAGTATGACTGGGGCTGCCACCCCCTCAGGGCCACACACAATGGTGAGACACCGTATATTCGGGGTAAGATGCATCATGTTTTCATCCCAATCTTGTGTGTATGGTGTGTCTTCATCGTCAGTAACGTTGAGTGTGCAGTGTAATTCTGCCTGTGGTGTCTTGTAGGGATGAAAGGTGTATATTAGCTTCCTCCATTGGTTGAATTGAAATTGGATGGCAGGAGTGCCAGGTCCAGATGGCAGGCATTTGAACCAGTAAACCTCCTGTGTGGTGGATAGAACAGGTGCGGGCAGAATTGGGAGCATCAGGATTCGGGCCCTTGGCGGTGTATCGAGCGAAACCTCCACCCCTGATTCAGTTAGGTAGATTGCGCATCCCAATTTACAGAGCAGGTCTCGACCCAGTAGGTTAATTGGGCAATTTGGACAATATAGGAATTGGTGTTTTAAACTGGAAGGCCCCCACTGGAATAATAGTGGAGTAGTTTTGTATTGATCTTCAGGATTTCCGGAAACCCCCACCACCTTTACTTTGTCTGAAGAGAGGGGTTGATGCGAATTGATGGCGGAATGTGTGCATCCTGTGTCCACAAGGAACCTGTGAGTGACTCCCTGTATATCACACATGATGGTGGGTTCTGTGTGGACGGGGAATCGTTGGCCATCTAACCCGACTGGTGGTGGTGGGCAGCTTCATTCCCATGAGGGTTGCCCCTCTGACATCCCCTGGAAGGTCGGGCCAGTAGGAGACGCTGGGTTGTATGCTGGTTGATATCCCTGGGCAGGGGCTGGTGGATATCCCTGGACAGGGGCTAGGTACCATGGGGCCCCTCTTCCCCTTTGTCCACCTCTCCTCCCCCTGTTAGCCAAATATGACAGGCGCTGCTGTGTGGGGGGAGCGGAGCAGTCTCTGGCGTAATGGCCTTCGTGTTTACAGTTGTAGCAATGAGAGGGTCTTACTCGTGTCGGCCCCCCCCATGTTGGTCCCGGGGGGTTGGAGAACCCTGGCTGATCATAACCCCCATATCCGTAGTTGGCTCCTGGAGTTGGAGGGTACTCGACCGGTGCCTGTGCGGGGGTTGGTGATACTGGAACGGTCACCAACATCTGATTTATGGTCTGGGATACAATCTTAGCTATATCCGTGGGGTCTTCCACCACCATTTGCTTTTTTGGTTTCGCGATCTTTTGGGCTTCATTTAATTGTAGTTTGAGCAACTGGAGTTGCAGCGATTGTACTTGTGAATCAGCCGTGCCTTTGTCTTTATTGTATTGAGAGATGTGATGGTGTATATGGGAGTTGAATTGAGCAGTGGACAAGGCCATCAGCCCCACTGTGGCCCTAAGCTTGTTCTTCACCTCTGTCGGCGTCCCATTCACCACCATCTCCTTCCACATGCTGAGAGTGGTACCGCTCTGGTCATGGGGTTCAATATGCACTGATCTCCAGGTTGTCTTTGCCCTGTCCAGGTATTGAGCTGCCTTCTCCCCTTCTTCCATAGTGAATGAGGTAAGGGTGTCATAGTTTTTCTCGGTGGGATATGCCCTTCTCAGCTCATCCCACAGTGCTCCCCTATATTTTTCAGGTTCTGTTGAAGCCCCATGGGATCCCAGTCCTGCTGTGTTTATTATGGCCTTCATGGTCGTGAAGTCGGTTGACCTAGCCAATAAGGCTTTCATGTCCCCCAGGGCAAGCCGGATCCCGGAAGTTAAGGCTTGAAGCTGAAACAGCCAGGCTGAGGCCCCCCCATGTAAGCTCGGAAGCTGTTCCATCAGGGCCGTTAAATCTTGCATCTTCCAGGCAACGTATTCCTCTCGGTTAGATGTTTCATCCATCCTGAGTGGCATTTGATACAGCTCCTGTCGTTTTTCGCTTCTTCTTCCCCTTTTCTCCTTTGTCTATCTATGATGCGCTGCGACTGTCTTACTGCCGTTTGAACGGGGTTGATTTTCCCTTAAAAATCCCTTGTAACAGGACTGCTTCACCCGTTTCTGCTGTAACCTCTTCCATGAGTTTAAGTTGGGTTTCGCCTCCCATACACCTGCAGACATGAGGGGAACGTCTTCCTCTGTCTCCTCTTGCAGTTCCATATCATCTTCCCCCTCTTCTTCCGGTTCGCTGAAAGACATTAGATTTTCGTCTGGTATTCTGCCACTTGTGAAATATTCCTTACGAATGTCGCTCCTTGGTTCCCCTTTATGTTCTCCATATACACTGGATGTGCGGGAGATGGGGTATCTCTCCCCTTTGACTTCCAGCTGCTCCCGTTGCCCCCTGCTCCATCTGTGAATGGATTCCTTGTGTGGCCACTGAGGTGGAGCTGTTCTCGCATAGATCGAGGGGCATGCAGGTCAGATGGCCCTGGTGTGCACCTTTGTGCACCCCTGGTGTGGAGTAACTCTGTGGGCCAGGTTCTAATAATTCACACTCCAGGTGGCCCCCTATGATCAAAGTATCCCCTTTTAGTACTCCTTCTTTTACAAGGAAAACAGGGGCCTGTGTTGATGCGGGCCCAGCCCTTCTCTTCTCTTCATTATAAGGTGGAGGCATATTTGACAGGATTGGGTAAAGGGGTTGGGTTGTTGAGGGCTCAGATTTTGATGGAGCAGAGGGGAATGGATTTGGCGCCATCTCCTGGTGGTAGCTCGTCTGTTCATCTGCCCCTTGTGAGGAAGTGACCAGGGCAGAGGGAAAGGGATTTGGCGCCATCTTCTGGTGGTAGCTCGTCTGTTCATCTGCCCCTTGTGAGGAAGTGACCACCCCCATTATTTCAGGATTTTTATTCAGTTGTGCTTTCTGCGCTTCTTCTATGGCCCAAGTTCCTATCTTTAGTTCCTCTTCTGCTCTCTTTCTCTGTTTGGTCCCTAGGTTCCTGAATACATGGGCCTTGTTTCTTCCCAATTCCTTGTCTCTAGCTTCCTGCAACGTCTCCCTTAACCCACATTCCATTGTTTTCAACTGGACCCCGGTTGGCAGTCCCCCTCCTAGGTAACCTGCTTGCGTCCATCTTAACTTTACTCCCTCCCAGACTTTCTTTATATCCTTCCACTGTCTCTTTCCCCCTGATCTATATTCTATTTTTTTATCTAGGAACTCATTAAACTTCAGCTTTGAAGTATTGGGGGTCGCCATTGTGAATTTTAAATCGTAATTCAATTTTAATTCAATCGTAACTTAATCGGAATTTTATCAGACTACTTGAATATAATTAGAATATGCTTAGCCCGTCGTTAGTTAATAACAACGATGTATTCGAGGAGGCACTATTGCTCACACTCTGCCTTTTCCTTGAATATTCAGTTCGAGAAAAACGATTGGGTTGGTATAGCTTTTGTGGAGCGCGCAACCAAGGGATCTATTCGACTATATAGTCACAATATTAATTATTATATTCAGATCTTATTTCAATTATACATCAGTCATTTTGTTCCTGATTATACATTTTACACAGAAGTTATAGATACATACAACATGGAAGTTTACATACAACATGGAAGTTTACATACAACATATAAGTTTCGGATTATCCAATAACCCTTCTTGAGTTCTCTCTCTCTCTCAAACCATCAACAATCTTGATGGAGACAATTACAACCACATTACATTTTATATGAACAGTTACAAATACACGTGTTCTCTCTAAACATTATCAGCCTATCTTTTGGACTACTTATCAGACTGGACTTCGACCGAGTCGCGGGACAAAGTTGCCAATCTTTTCCCCTATCGGCGCCAGGTTTAATGAATAGTAATTAACTATCCCCTTACTGATTTTTATCCCTAATCTCTACCGTGCTGAATCCAAATCCATGTCCGACCCCTATCAATCAACACCATCAGACTGGACTTCGACCGAGTCTCGGAACAAAATTACAATTTGTCCCCTCGGCGCCAGGTTTAATGAATAGTAATTAACTATTCACTTACTGACCTGTTATTAACCGCTATCGGAACTTATCTTATCCAAATCCATGTCCGTGTCCGACCCCTATCAATCAACACCATCAGACTGGACTTCGACCGAGTCTCGGAACAAAATTACAATTTGTCCCCTCGGCGCCAGGTTTAATGAATAGTAATTAACCATTCACTTACTGATCTGTTATTGACCCCTATCGGAACTACTCCAGGCCTCAAAAGTGATACCTCATCATTGAAAGCTATCAGACTGTGCTGACCGGGTCACGGGACAAAATTACAATTTATCCCCTCGTCGCCAGATTTAATGAATAGTAATTAACTACCCCCTTACTGATATCTCATCAATGATTTAATCACCCGGCCGTCGCCGGTTTGTACCACATATGTTCACTTCACTGTACTTTCAACTTGTCAGCAAATTATAAATTTACACAAGAATTCATACTTACTCGGAAATACTGATCAAAATTTAGACAGACTATACGACAATATGCAAAGTTTGATTTAACAGGTTTTGCTTACCTTATTTATGGTGCACCTTTTAGATCAGTTTCCCGAGTTGAGCAGAATTATTGTCCTCCCCGAATTTCTTTCACCCGTCTTTTTGGAACCGTCCTTCCGTCACTCTCCTTCTCACACCCAATCAACTCTCTTCGACCGGACCGTTATTAAACCATCCTCCCGCTACCAAATTCTGTTGATAAAAGGATATGTAGAAGGGTGAGCCGGTTAAGGATCGATTCAGACAAGGTGGTAGATTGTACGACAAGCGACAGATTTATTCAGAGTGAGAATATCTGGTACACGTATATACGGCTCTCCCATTCGCTCGCACAGAACAGCAGGAAAAAGAGAAAGAGTGAACCGTTACAATACAATTTATACAAAACAGAAAGTAGGTTGATTCTGGGAGATCGGGTCTTTGGATTGGTTCAGCTGGGCCTTCCGTCTGTAGTCTTCCGCCATTGGCTCAGCTGGGCCGTCCGTCACTCTCGAATCCCGCCGTCACATCCGTTCAGCTAAAGGGGACTGTGTGTGTGCTGGATGGGGGTGTGTGTGCGTGAGTTATCCTGTAGGGGGCCCCACATCCTTTACTGTGAGTTATAGCCATGCATTTAGCAGTAGGCTGATCACTTGCATAAGAGAATAGCAATTCTTTACAGGTTCCAGACTCTCTGTCCCCTGTCTGTCTGTTGTAGGATCTTCTGTGGGTTCCTGACTCTCTGTCCCCTGTCTGTCTGTTGTAGAATCTCCTGTGGATCCCTGACTCCCTGTCCCCTGTCTGTCTGTTGTAGAATCTCCTGTAGGTTCCTGACTCTCTGTCCCCTGTCTGTCTGTTGTAGGATCTTCTGTGGGTTCCTGACTCTCTGTCCCCTGTCTGTCTGTTGTAGAATCTCCTGTGGGTCCCTGACTCCCTGTCCCCTGTCTGTCTGTTGTAGAATCTCCTGTAGGTTCCTGACTCTCTGTCCCCTGTCTGTCTGTTGTAGAATCTCCTGTAGGTTCCTGACTCTCTGTCCCCTGTCTGTCTGTTGTAGAATCTCCTGTGGGTTCCTGACTCTCTGTCCCCTGTCTGTCTGTTGTCTACCTGAACAGACAGGTGGTTCTAGTGATGAGGAGACAGACTTCTCTCAGGAGCTTTCTCACCAAGCAGTGAGACATCACGCATGCACACACTCGCATACATACACACAGTACACACACACAGTACACACACACAGTACATACACACAGTACACACACACAGTACACACACAGTTCATACACACAGTACACACACACAGTACACACACACAGTACACATACACAATACACACACACAGTACACACAAACAGTACATATACATTTACATTTACATTTAAGTCATTTAGCAGACGCTCTTATCCAGAGCGACTTACAAATTGGTGCATTCACCTTATGACATCCAGTGGAACAGTCACTTTACAATATACACACTACATACACACAGTACACACACACAGTACACACACACACAGTACACACACACAGTACACACACACAGTACATACACACAGTACACACACACAGTACACACACACAGTACACACAAACAGTACATACACACAGTACATACACACAGTACACACACACAATCCACACACACAGTACACACAAACAGTACATACACACAGTACACACACACACAATCCACACAAACAGTACATACACACAGTACATACACAAAGTACATACACACAATATGTACACACAGTACATACACACAGTACACACACACAGTACACACACACAGTACATACACACAGTACATACACAAAGTACATACACACAATACGTACACACAGTACATACACACAGTACACACACAGTACATACACACAGTACACACACAGTACATACACACAGTACATACACACAGTACACACACAGTTCATACACACAGTACACACACAGTTCACACACACAGTAGACACACACAGTACACACACAGTACACACACACAGTACATATACACAGTACATACACACAGTACACACACACAGTACACACACACACAGTACACACACACACAGTACACACACACAGTACACACACACAGTACACACACACAGTACACACACACACAGTACACACACACAATCCACACACACAGTACACACAAACAGTACATACACACAGTACATACACACAGTACACACACACAATCCACACAAACAGTACATACATACAGTACATACACAAAGTACATACACACAATACGTACACACAGTACATACACACAGTACACACACACAGTACACACACACAGTACACACAAACAGTACACACACACAGTACATACACATAGTACACACACACAGTACACACACACAGTACACACAAACAGTACACACACACAGTACACACACACAGTACACACACACAGTACATACACACAGTACACACACACAGTACACACACACAGTACACACACACAGTACATACACACAGTACATACACACAGTACACACACACATTACACACACACAGTACACACACACAGTACATACACACAGTACATACACACAGTACACACAAACAGTACACACACACAGTACATTAACACACAATACGTACACACAGTACACACACACAGTACACACACACAGTACATACACACAATACGTACACACAGTACACACACACTGTTACACTTACTCAAATGTCTTCACAATTGTAATGCTTAGCAGACACTATTACCCAGATCCCTGACACTTTCCACATTCCATTCCAGATGAGTTTCATTTGGGTAGCCTCTTCTTACAAAGTAATCTGTTACACGACATTGACCCAGACAAGCAGGGCTTAACAGCCAGCCATTCACCCAGTTAGACACATTCACTTAGCCATTGACTCACCAGTCAAGGTACATTGAGCTCCCACATTAGGAGGGGCAGAGCTGTAGAGGTGTCCTGCCATGAACTCAACAGCCTGACAGCCAGACAATGAACTGGGAGGAGATTCCTGACAATTTATGTCATTACCCTAAAATGCTTCACATTTAAGTAATGGCATTGTGGTTTGTTATAACGGCTGAGTATCCCAGTTGTTTAATAATATTGTGTGTTGTGTGTGTGTCTTTGTGTTTGTGCGCATGCGTGTGTGTGTGTGTGTGTGTGTGTGTGTGTGTGTGTGTGTGTGTGTGTGTGTGTGTGTGTGTGCGTGCGTGCGTGCGTGCGTGCGTGCGTGCGTGTGTTCAGTCGGTTGATCTACCCAGGTACAGTGACGTTTGTCATCGCCACCCTGACCTTTCCTCCTGGATTCGGACAGTTCATGGCTGGAGAGGTCAGAGAACATTGTTGAACTTATTAGAGTTTATGTTCATGACTTATAGAATAACCTTTTATAAATCCATGTATTGCCTATAAATCCCTCTCCCCAGGGGCAGCATTTGGGCGTCTGGTAGGGGAGATCATGGCCACTCTCTTCCCAAACGGTATCCTGTGTGATGGGATAGTTTATCTCCCCGGGGGCTATGCTGTCATTGGTGAGTCTCCTCTGAAGTCTCATCTTGCCTTGCTGCTGTTGCAGGGCAGCCCAGCCCCAGAAGTGGCTCTTCTTATCAGCTGTATGCAGGAATTTGCTATGGGTTATCATTGTCACACCTCTGAGAGGTTACATCATGTAGGTCTGACATCTGATTGGAGGTTAACTTTACAGTAATACTATTGGTCAACAACTCAGGTTTTGAGTCCAAACAACTCAGATGTTTATTATTCATTGTCTATTAGTGTAACTCAACCATAGTCTCTTGCATATTGCTAATTATCTTTACGGAGACAGATAAACATTTTAATAGGCCAATTACTTAGTCTTATTACGAGTATACACACTACCGTTCAAAAGTTTGGGATCACTTAGAAATGTCCTTGTTTTTTAAAGAAAAGCACATTTTTTGTCCATTAAAATAACATCAAACTGATCAGAAATACAGTGTAGACATTGTTAATGTTGTAAATGACTATTGTAGCTGGAAACGGCAGATTTTTTTATGGAATATCTACATAGGCGTACAGAAGCCCATTATCAGCAACCATCACTCCTGTGTTCCAATGGCATGTTGTGTTAGCTAATCCAAGTTTATCATTTTAAAAGGCTATTTTTACATTTTATTTCACCTTTATTTAACCAGGTAAGCTAGTTGAGAACAAGTTTTCATTTGCAACTGCGACCTGGCCAAGATAAAGCATAGCAATTCGACACATACAACAACACAGAGTTACGCATGAAATAAACAAATCATACAGTCAATAATACAGTAGAACCAAAGAAAACTAAAAGTCTATATACAGTGAGTGCAAATGAGGTAAGTTAAGGCAATAAATAGGCCATGGTGGCAAAGTAATTACAATATAGCAATTAAAAACTGGAATGGTGCTGTAGATGTGCAGTAGATGATACTGGGGTGCAAAGGAGCAAGATAAATAAATAAATAAATACAGTATGAGGATGAGGTAGGTTAAAGTTAGTGAGGGAGATGTGAGTCTCCAGCTTCAGAGATTTTTGCAGGATTTGCTGGATTTGTTTTCTCATTTTGTCTGTCATAGTTGAAGTGTACCTATGATGAAAATTACAGGCCTCTCTCATATTTTTAAGTGGGAGAACTTGCACAATTGGTGGCTGACTAAATACTTTTTTGCCCCACTGTACCTGCTGGACCGCGTGCTACGAGTGGGTGCTGCTATGGTGACCAGTGAGCTGAGATAAGGCAAGGCTTTACCTAGCAAAGACTTGTAGATAACCTGTAGCCAGTGGGTTTGGTGGGTAGTGTATGGGTCTTTGGTGACAAAACGGATGGCACTGTAATAGACTGCATCCAGTTTTGAGTAGAGTGTTGGAGGCTATTTTATAGATGACATCACCAAAGTCGAGGATCGGTAGGATGGTCAGTTTTACGAGGGTATGTTTGGCAGCATGAGTGAAGGATGCTTTGTTGCAATATAGAAAGCCGATTCATTTAGAATTGGAGATGCTTAATGTGAGTCTGTAAATGTGAGCCCTCCAATTTGACACACTGAACTCTATCAGAGAAGTAGTTGGTGAACCAGGCGAGGCAATCATTTGAGAAACCAAGGCTGTCGAGTCTGCCAATAAGAATGTGGTGATTGACAGAGTCGAAGGCCTTGGCCAGGTCGATGAATACGGCTGCACAGTATTGTCTCTTATCGATGGAGGTTATGATGTCGTTTAGGACTTTGAGCGTGGCTGAGGTGCACCCATGACTAGCTCTGAAACCAGATTGCATAGAGGAGAAGGTACGGTGGGATTCGAAATGGTCGGTAATCTGTTTGTTAACTTCGCTTTCGAAGACCTTAAAAAGACAGGGTAGGATAGATATAGGTCTGTAGCAGTTTGGGTCTAGAGTATCACCCCCTTTGAAGAGAGGGATGACCGCGGCAGCTTTCCAATCTTTGGGAGTCTCAGACGATACGAAAGAGAGGTTGTGTCATGCAGGTGAAAGAGGACCCAAAAGCGACTTGGCGAAAACAGAGTCTTTAATCCAGTAAAGTAAATACAAACAAAAAAACACAACTTTCACTCGAAATGACGAGGACAAACTGGAGACTCGATCTTGAACAGCAGGTGAACAGCAGGTTGCCTCGGGAAGGCACTTGAACCAGACAGACTCAGACACCTGCTCACCACGCAGCATCTGAGGAAAACACGACACGACAGGGCGATACACAATCACAGCACGGTGAATTCTAAACAAGGAACCGACAGGACAGGAACGGAACACAAAGGAAGAAATAGGGACTCTAATCAGGGGAAAGGATCGGGAACAGGTGTGGGAAGACTAAATGATTGATTAGGGGAATAGGAACAGCTGGGAGCAGGAACGGAACGATAGAGAGAAGAGAGAGCGAGAGAGTGAGAGAGGGAGGGGGAGAGAGAGGGATAGAAAGAGGGAAAGAACCTAATAAGACCAGCAGAGGGAAACGAATAGAATGGGAAGCACAGGGACAAGACAAGATAATAAATGACAAAACATGACAGTACCCCCCACTCACCGAGCGCCTCCTGGCGCACTCGAGGAGGAATCCTGGCGGCAACGGAGGAAATCATCAATGAGTGAACGGTCCAGCACGTCCCGAGACGGAACCCAACTCCTCTCCTCAGGACCGTAACCCTCCCAATCCACTAAGTATTGGTGACCCCGTCCCCGAGAACGCATGTCCATGATCTTATGTACCTTGTAAATAGGTGCGCTCTCGACAAGGACGGGAGGGGGAGGGAAGACGAACGGGGGTGCGAAGAAAGGGCTTAACACAGGAGACATGGAAGACAGGATGGACGCGACGAAGATGTCGCGGAAGAAGCAGTCGCACAGCGACAGGATTGACGACCTGGGAAACACGGAACGGACCAATGAACCGCGGAGTCAACTTACGAGAAGCTGTCGTAAGAGGAAGGTTGCGAGTGGAAAGCCACACTCTCTGGCCGCAACAATACCTTGGACTCTTAATCCTGCGTTTATTGGCGGCTCTCACAGTCTGTGCCCTGTAACGGCAAAGTGCAGACCTCACCCTCCTCCAGGTGCGCTCACAACGTTGGACAAACGCTTGAGCGGAGGGAACGCTGGACTCGGCAAGCTGGGATGAGAACAGAGGAGGCTGGTAACCCAGACTACTCTGAAACGGAGATAACCCGGTAGCAGACGAAGGAAGCGAATTGTGAGCGTATTCTGCCCAGGGGAGCTGTTCTGCCCAAGACGCAGGGTTTCTGAAAGAAAGGCTGCGTAGTATGCGACCAATCGTCTGATTGGCCCTCTCTGCTTGACCGTTAGACTGGGGATGAAACCCGGAAGAGAGACTGACGGACGCACCAATCAAACGACAGAACTCCCTCCAAAACTGTGACGTGAATTGCGGGCCTCTGTCTGAAACGGCGTCTAACGGGAGGCCATGAATTCTGAATACATTCTCGATAATGATTTGTGCCGTCTCCTTAGCGGAAGGAAGTTTAGCGAGGGAATGAAATGTGCCGCCTTAGAGAACCTATCGACAACCGTAAGAATCACAGTCTTCCCCGCAGACAAAGGCAGACCGGTAATGAAGTCTAGGGCGATGTGAGACCATGGTCGAGAAGGAATGGGGAGCGGTCTGAGACGACCGGCAGGAGGAGAGTTACCCGACTTAGTCTGCGCGCAGTCCGAACAAGCAGCCACGAAACGGCGCGTGTCACGCTCCTGAGTCGGCCACCAAAAGCGCTGGCGAATAGACGCAAGAGTGCCTCGAACACCGGGATGACCAGCTAACTTGGCAGAGTGAGCCCACTGAAGAACAGCCAGACGAGTGGAAACAGGAACGAAAAGGAGGTTACTAGGACAAGCGCGCGGCGACGCAGTGTGCGTGAGTGCTTGCTTAACCTGTCTTTCAATTCCCCAGACTGTTAACCCGACAACACGCCCATAAGGAAGAATCCCTCGGGATCAGTAGAAGCCACAGAAGAACTAAACAGACGGGATAAGGCATCAGGCTTGGTGTTCTTGCTACCCGGACGGTAAGAAATCACAAACTCGAAACGAGCGAAAAACAACGCCCAACGAGCTTGACGGGCATTAAGTCGTTTGGCAGAACGGATGTACTCAAGGTTCTTATGGTCTGTCCAAACGACAAAAGGAACGGTCGCCCCCTCCAACCACTGTCGCCATTCGCCTAGGGCTAAGCGGATGGCGAGCAGTTCACGGTTACCCACATCATAGTTGCGCTCAGATGGCGACAGGCGATGAGAAAAATAAGCGCAAGGATGAACCTTATCGTCAGACTGGAAGCGCTGGGATAGAATGGCTCCCACGCCTACCTCTGAAGCGTCAACCTCGACAATGAATTGTCTAGTGACGTCAGGAGTAACGAGGATAGGAGCGGACGTAAAACGTTCTTTTAGAAGATCAAAAGCTCCCTGGGCGGAACCGGACCACTTAAAACACGTCTTGACAGAAGTAAGAGCTGTGAGAGGGGCAGCAACTTGACCGAAATTACGAATGAAACGCCGATAGAAATTAGCGAAACCTAAAAAGCGCTGCAACTCGACACGTGACCTTGGAACGGGCCAATCACTGACAGCTTGGACCTTAGCGGAATCCATCTGAATGCCTTCAGCGGAAATAACGGAACCGAGAAAAGTAACGGAGGAGACATGAAAAGAGCACTTCTCAGCCTTTACGTAGAGACAATTCTCTAAAGGCGCTGTAGAACACGTCGAACGTGCTGAACATGAATCTCGAGTGACGGAGAAAAAATCAGGATATCGTCAAGATAGACAAAAACAAAGATGTTCAGCATGTCTCTCAGAACATCATTAACTAATGCCTGAAAAACAGCTGGCGCATTGGCGAGACCGAACGGCAGAACCCGGTACTCAAAATGCCCTAACGGAGTGTTAAACGCCGTTTTCCACTCGTCCCCCTCTCTGATGCGCACGAGATGGTAAGCGTTACGAAGGTCCAACTTAGTAAAGCACCTGGCTCCCTGCAGAATCTCGAAGGCTGATGACATAAGGGGAAGCGGATAACGATTCTTAACCGTTATGTCATTCAGCCCTCGATAATCCACGCAGGGGCGCAGAGTACCGTCCTTCTTCTTAACAAAAAAGAACCCCGCCCCGGCCGGAGAGGAAGAAGGCACTATGGTACCGGCGTCAAGAGACACAGACAAATAATCCTCGAGAGCCTTACGTTCGGGAGCCGACAGAGAGTATAGTCTACCCCGAGGAGGAGTGGTCCCCGGAAGGAGATCAATACTACAATCATACGACCGGTGAGGAGGAAGGGAGTTGGCTCGGGACCGACTGAAGACCGTGCGCAGATCATGATATTCCTCCGGCACTCCTGTCAAATCGCCAGGTTCCTCCTGAGAAGTAGGGACAGAAGAAACGGGAGGGATGGCAGACATTAAACACTTCACATGACAAGAAACGTTCCAGGATAGGATAGAATTACTAGACCAATTAATAGAAGGATTATGACATACTAGCCAGGGATGACCCAAAACAACAGGTGTAAACGGTGAACGGAAAATCAAAAAAGAAATAGTCTCACTGTGGTTACCAGATACTGTGAGGGTTAAAGGTAGTGTCTCAAATCTGATACTGGGAAGATGACTACCATCTAAGGCGAACATGGGCGTAGGCTTCTCTAACTCTCTGAAAGGAATGTCATGTTTCCGAACCCATGCTTCGTCCATGAAACAACCCTCAGCCCCAGAGTCTATCAAGGCACTACATGTAGCACCCGAACCGGTCCAGCGTAGATGGACCGACAAAGTAGTACAGGATTTTGATGGAGAGACTTGAGTAGTTGCGCTCACCTGTAGCCCTCCGCTTACAGATGAGCTCTGGCTTTTACTGGACATGAATTAACAAAATGTCCAGCAACTCCGCAATAGAGGCACAGGCGGTTGGTGATCCTCCGTTCCCTCTCCTTAGTCGAGATGCGAATCCCTCCCAGCTGCATGGGCTCAGTCTCTGAGCCAGAGGAGGGAGATGGTTGCGATGCGGAGCAGGGAAACACCGTTGATGCGAGCTCTCTTCCACGAGCCCGGTGACGAAGATCTACCCGTCGTTCTATGCGGATGGCGAGAGCAATCAAAGAGTCCACATCTGAAGGAACCTCCCGGGAGAGAATCTCATCCTTAACCACTGCGTGGAGTCCCTCCAGAAAACGAGCGAGCAGCGCCGGCTCGTTCCACTCACTAGAGGCAGCAAGAGTGCGAAACTCAATAGAATAATCCGTTATGGACCGTTCACCTTGGCATAAGGAAGCCAGGGCCCTAGAAGCCTCCCTACCAAAAACTGAACGGTCAAAAACCCGAATCATCTCCTCTTTAAAGTTCTGGAACTTGTTAGAGCAATCAGCCCTTGCCTCCCAGATAGCTGTGCCCCATTCTCGAGCCCGGCCAGTAAGGAGTGAAATGACGTAAGCAACCCGAGCTCTCTCTCTAGAGTATGTGTTGGGTTGGAGAGAGAACACAATCTCACACTGCGTGAGAAAGGAGCGGCACTCAGTGGGCTGCCCGGAGTAGCAAGGTGGGTTATTAACCCTAGGTTCTGGAGGCTCGGCAGGCCAGGAAGTAACAGGTGGCACGAGACGTAGACTCTGGAACTGTCCAGAGAGGTCGGAAACCTGAGCGGCCAGGTTCTCCACGGCATGGCGAGCAGCAGACAATTCCTGCTCGTGTCTGCCGAGCATGGCTCCTTGGATCTCGACGGCAGTGTAACGAGCGTCTGAAGTCGCTGGGTCCATTCCTTGGTCGGTTCCTTCTGTCATGCAGGTGAAAGAGGACCCAAAAGCGACTTGGCGAAAACAGAGTCTTTAATCCAGTAAAGTAAATACAAACAAAAAAACACAACTTTCACTCGAAATGACGAGGACAAACTGGAGACTCGATCTTGAACAGCAGGTGAACAGCAGGTTGCCTCGGGAAGGCACTTGAACCAGACAGACTCAGACACCTGCTCACCACGCAGCATCTGAGGAAAACACGACACGACAGGGCGATACACAATCACAGCACGGTGAATTCTAAACAAGGAACCGACAGGACAGGAACGGAACACAAAGGAAGAAATAGGGACTCTAATCAGGGGAAAGGATCGGGAACAGGTGTGGGAAGACTAAATGATTGATTAGGGGAATAGGAACAGCTGGGAGCAGGAACGGAACGATAGAGAGAAGAGAGAGCGAGAGAGTGAGAGAGGGAGGGGGAGAGAGAGGGATAGAAAGAGGGAAAGAACCTAATAAGACCAGCAGAGGGAAACGAATAGAATGGGAAGCACAGGGACAAGACAAGATAATAAATGACAAAACATGACAGGTTGAACAGGCTAGTAATAGGGGTTGCAACAATTTCGACAGATAATTTTAGAAAGAGAGGGTTCAGATTGAGTCCAGATTTTGCCGCTCTTTCAGAACATCAGCTATTTGGATTTGGGTGAAGGAGAAATGGTGGGGGCTTTGGCGGGTTGCTGTGGAGGGTGCCGGGCGGTTGACCGGGGTAGGGGTAGCCAGGTGGGAAACATGGCCAGCCGTAGAGAAATGCTTATTGAAATGATCAATTATAGTAGATTTATCAGTGGTAACAGTGTTTCCTAGCCTCAGAGCTGTGGGCAGCTGGGAGGAGGTGTTCTTATTCTCCATGGACTTTACAGTGTCCCAGAACTTTTTTGAGTTAGTACTACAGGATGCAAATTTCTGTTTGAAAAAGCTAGCCTTAGCTTTTCTAACTGCCTGTGTATATTTGTTCCTAACTTCCCTGAAAAGATGCATATCACAGGGGCTATTCGATGCGAATGCAGAACGCCACAGGATGTTCTTGTGCTGGTCAAGGGCAGACAGGTCTGGAGTGAACCAAGGACTATATCTATTCCTAGTTCTACATTTTTTGAATGGGGCATGCTTATTTCTTGCGGCGAGCAATCCCGGATCCGGGATCGTGAATACAACCTCAAGCTCATTACCATAACGCAACGTTAACTATTCATGAAAATCGCAAATGAAATTAAATCAATATGCTAACTCTCAAGCTTATCCTTTTGTTAACAACACTGTCATCTCAGATTTTCAAAAATATGCTTCTCAACCATAGCAAAACTAGCATTTGTGTAACAGTATTGATAGCTATTGATAGCTAGCATTAGCATTTAGCGTTAGCATTCAGCAGGCAACATTTTCACAAAAACCAGAAAACCATTCAAATAAAATAATTTACCTTTGAAGAACTTTGGATGTTTTCAATGAGGAGACTCTCAGTTAGATAGCAAATGTTCTAAAATTCAGTTATAAAAACGCTGAACTTTTTCCAAAATAACTCCATAATATCGACTGAAACAGGGCAAACGTTGTTTAGAATCAATCCTCAAGGTGTTTTTCTACATATCTCTTCAAAGATATATCATTTGTGGAAGCGTGCTTTCCCCTATGTATCCCATGGGAAAATGCCAGCAGCTGAAAATTACGCACCAATTTAGACAAAGGACACAGGGCGGACCCCTGGCAAATGTAGTCTCTTATGGCCAATCTTCCAATGATATGCCTACAAATACGTCACAATGCTGCAGACATCTTGGACGAACGGCAGAGAGCTTAGGTTCATTCATGGCACATTCACAGCCATATAAGGAGACGATGGGAAACAGAGCCTCAAAAATTCTGCTCATTTCCTGTTTGAGGTTTCATCTTGATTTCGCCTGTAGCATGAGTTCTGTGGCACTCACAGATAATATCTTTGCAGTTTTGAAAAGTGTTTTCTTTCCAAAGCTGCCAATTATATGCATAGTCGAGCATCTTTTCGTGACAAAATATTGCGCTTAAAACGGGCACGTTTTTTAATCCAATAATGACATAGCGCCCCCTTAGGTTGAAGAGGTTAAGATGGTAAGGAAGGCACTTTTAAAGAATAGCCAGGCATCATCTACTGACGCGATGAGGTCAATGTCATTCCAGGATACCCCGGCCAGGTCGATTAGAAAGGCCAGCTCGCAGAAGTGTTTTAGGGAGCATTTGACAGTGATGAGGGGTGGTTGTTTGGTCACAGACCCATTACGGATGCAGGCAATGAGGCAGTGATTGCTGTGATCTTGATTGAAAACAGCAGAGGTGTATTTGGAGGGCGAGTTAGTTAGGATGACATCTATGAGTGTGCCCATGTTTACGCATTTGGGGTTGTACCTGGTAGGTTCATTGATAATTTGTGTGAGATTGAGGGCATCAAGCTTAGATTGTAGGATGGCCGGGGTGTTAAGCATGTCCCAGTTTAGGTCACCTAGTAGCATGAGCTCAGAAGATAGATGGGGGGGCAATCAATTCACATATGGTATCGAGGGCACAGCTGGGGGCAGAGGGAAGTCTATAGCAAGTTGAAACAGTGAGAGACTTGTTTCTGGAAAGGTGATGGATCATTAGAAAACCCTTTTGCAATTATTATTATGTTAGCTGAGAACTGTATTTCTGATTAAATAAGCAATAAAACTGGCCTTCTTTAGACTATTTCGGGAGCATCAGCATTTAGAGGTTCGATTACAGGCTTAAACTGGCCAGAAACATGGGCCTTCCACTCCTCTTTCTATTCTGGTTAGAGCCAGTTTGCGCTGTTCTGTGAAGGGGGTAGTACACAGCGCTGTACGAGATCTTCTGTTTCTTGGCAATTTCTTGCATGGAATAGCCTTCATTTCTCTGAACAAGAATAGACTGACGAGTTTCAAAAGAAAGTACTTTGTTTCTGGCCATTTTGAGCCTGTACTCAAACCCACAAATGCTGATGCTCCAGATACTCAACTAGTCTAAAGAAGGCCAGTTGTATTTAATCAGCACAACAGTTTTCAGCTGTCCTAACATAATTGCAAAAGGGTTTTATAAAGATCAATTAGCCTTTTAAAATTATAAACTTGTATTAGCTAACACAACGTGTCATTGGTACACAGGATTGATGGTTGCTGATAATGAGCCTCGATACGCCTATGTAGATATTCCATTAAAAATCAGCCGTTTCCTGCTACAATAGTCATTTACAACTTTAACAATGTCTACACTGTATTTCTGATCAATTTGTTGTTATTTGAATGGACAAAAAAACGGCCTTTCTTTCAAAAACAAGGAAATGATTACTAAGTGACCCCAACTTTTGAACGGTATCAAAAATGACAGCCCACTATCCTGTCATACACAATGATGTCATTTAACACCATCTCTCCTTCCCTTTCTGCCTTGTCGTGACTCCTGATCTCTCATTCCCTCCCTCTATACTCTCTCTTCCTCTCTCCTTTCCCTCCTTCTCTCCTTCCTCTCTCCTTCCGCTCCCTCTCTCCTTCCCCTACCTCTCTCCCTCTCTCCTTCCCCCCCTTCTCTCTCCCGCCCTCCTTATCCCAGGTGCCGCGGCCCTGACCGGGGCAGTAACCCACACGGTGTCCACGGCTGTGATCTGTTTTGAGCTGACAGGCCAGATCTCCCACATCCTGCCCATGATGGTGGCGGTGATCCTGGCCAACATGGTGGCCCAGGGCCTGCAGCCCTCCCTCTACGACTCCATTATCCAGGTCAAGAAACTGCCATACCTTCCCGAGCTCAGCCTCGGACACATCAGGTACTGGAACGGTCGCCATTATGGCTCTAATAAGTGTTTATGCAGAGAACTGTTGTGGCTCAAACAGTTCTAGTGTACATGCAACCTTGTGTGCTATAAAGATTCAAGCAGCCACTGTTCACATATATCCTCTCTCAGTAAGTACAACATCTTTGTGGAGGACATGATGGTGCGGAAGGTGAACTTCCTGTCCTCCCAGTCGACCTATCGGGAGCTGGGCTATCTGCTAGACTCCACCTCCCTTAAAACCATCCCTCTGGTCGACTCCAAAGGTGAGACATGTTATAGGAAGGTTGATGCCATGCACCGTAGATGACACACATCCATCCACTGAAATCCCTCTCTTGTCTCTCTCTCCTTCTCTCGCTCTCTCTCTACTCTCTTTCTCTCCCCGTTCCCTGTCTTTCCTCAGAGTCTATGATCCTATTGGGGTCTATAGAGAGGACAGAGCTGCAGGCCATCTCTGATTGGTGGCTTTCAGCCGAGAGGCGTATCTTTGAGGTCAGGGCTGGAAGTCCTTCACTTTAGTAGACGAGGAGGGAGGAGAGGTGACAGGATGGAAGGATGGATGGATAGATGGAATGATTGAACGATAGCATCATATTTATTATACTTATTAAAGGAATACATATCAGTATACTTATAATGCCTTTATAATTACATTTATAATACATTATAATTATCCACACCATCATGTAATACTTGGTTATCAACCTGGTTAGCCCTTTTGTTTGTTCTCTAGACCTCTCCTGTACAAGATGAACAGAATAGGCCACTCCCAACCCCAAACCACAGGAGCCCTCCACCAATCACACTTGCTCAGGTGACATGAATCACACAAAATGTCAGCATATGTACCCACTATTGCTATTTTCTTACCAGTGCATCCATGTATATATTTATTATGGATCCCCATTAGCTGCTGCCAAGAATCAGCTACTCTTCCTGGGGTCTAGCAACATTAAGGCAGTTATATACAATTTAAAGTATTACATTACATTTCATAACACTTTTCACAACACATAAAGTGTGTTCTCTTAGGCCACTACTCTACAACCAGATACTGTATCTACAATAAAAACATCTCTGTGTACAATCTCTGTGTACATATGGTAGTTGGCTTGTTGGTTTGCTGTTAGCGCTTCAAATTTTTATAAGCAATCAATATTAGACCTGCTGTTCTATCGATTGCTCATGGGGTTTGTTTACAACAATTAACCAGCACCTTCTGTACAAAGGTGTTTGAGTGAGAATGTGTTGGAGTGAGAATGTTTACCCAATGTACTCACTTCTAAATGTCTGTCCTGTCTTTCAGAGAAGCGTTCCCTACAGTCTGTGAGGGCAATATTTCAGCGCCTCTTCTCCTCTTCCTCAACCAGCCAGGCTGAAGCTCAGGTATCATTCCATATCAATATAGAGGTTGGCTGTAACCACTGATACAGAGTCAGATATATTAGAATATGTTTTTCATTCCCATAATGGTTGAGGTTTGGATTGGTGTTAAGGGCATCCAGATCCTGGATCTGTGGTTAAGGCCAACATCAACCTCAAGCGTTCCTCTGGTAGCTCGAAGAGGAGCAATATCACATTCTGTCCAGTAGGGGACACACGCTCATGTCAATGGCATGACCTTGCTATAATGTACCATATGATATGTAATGAGCAAATGTGTCATTCTGTGTGATGGAGAAATAGCACCACAAGGGGGCATCTGATCTGACACTTTGTAAACCTGGAGGGAGAAAATAACTAAAATCTCTAAACCAACACCCCCTTCTGCCTCACACTCCTTCTTTTCTTTCTCTCTCTCTCTTTCTCTCTCTCTCTATCTCTTCCTTTCTCTCTTTTCCTCTCTCCAGGAATCCACCCCACCTCCACTCACTGACACCATGTCCTCAGAGGAGGTAATGTGTCTCACTCACCCTGATCAACCTTTAACCCCTAACCCCTGATCCCTGACCTCTACACCCTGACCTGGGCACTTCATCTAGCACTAAAAGGATTCCACGAGTAGAATCAAATATCATAAATTATTACTCCCTCTTTATATTGTCAATCACCCTCTCTGCTCTCTGATTGGCTAATGCAGATCAAAGCCTGGGAAGAAGAAGAGTTGGATAAGCCAATCAGTATGGAGTAGATATGGATTGATCCTTCCACATTTCAGCTGGTGGAGAGAACCCCCTTTCACAAGGTATCAACTGTAGCTAGCACCTTGTGCTATTATGTAGCCACTTTAAGCCATTATAAACACTACATGCTGTAGGATATTGACAAATATGCCTCCCTCTCTCTCTCTCTCTCTCTCTCTGACAGACCCACACTTTGTTCCCCTTGCTGGGTCTCAGCCATGCCTAGGTTACCAGCATTGGGAAACTGGTGGGAGTCGTAGGTGAGATCACACAAGCTCTCTCTATCTCTCTCTCTCTCTCCCTGTCTGTATGCCGAGTCTTCCTTTTCTGCAGTGTAGAAGCATCAGACACACAGCTTGTCCATTTGTTCTGCCTCTCTGTCGTCGTTCTCTGATGATGATCTCACAGTGTCACAGTAATTACATTGACATAACAAACTGAGGAATGCCATGCCAACAGCAAGCTCTGAACCTACACATCCATGCATAACTGACCAAATTATGAAAGACAAGCGTTGTCCTTTTTAATTCCGTAAAGTGAGTGTGGATGAGGTAAAAACATTATTGTTGTCTATCAACAATGACAAACCACCTGGGAATGACAACTTGGATGGAAAATTACTGAGGATGATGGCGGACTATATTGCCACTCTTATTTGCCATCTCTTTAAACTAATCCTACAGGAAAGCATGCGCCATCATGCCTGGAGAGAAGCAAAAGTCATTCCGGTACCCAAGAATAGCAAAGCACCCTTTACTGGTTCAAACAGCCAACCAATCAGCCTGCTACCAACCCTTAGTAGACGTTTGAAAAACATTTTTGACCAGAGACAATGCTATATCACAGTAAACAAATTACTTTCAGCACGCTTATAGAGAAGGGCACTCAGCATGTACGGCACTTACACAAATGACTGATGATTGGCTGAGAGAAATTGATACTAAGAACACCAAGACGGCACACAAGGAACTTCACTGTACTCTATGTAAACTGGAAACTATATACCCGAAGGCTGCGTTTATTGTAGCTGGAGATTTTAACACAGCAAATTTGAGATCAATGTTACAAATCTTATCAGCATATTGATTACACAACATGTAGGGCTAATATTCTCGACCACTGCTCCTCTAACCTCCGCGATGCAAACAAAGCCCTCCCCCGCCCTCCAAATCCGACCACGACGCCATCTTGCTCGTCCCGGCTTATAGACAGAAACTCAAACAGGATGTACCAATGACGAGAACCATTCAATGCTGGTCTGACCAATCAGAAGCAACGCTCCAAGATTGTTTTTATCATGCGGACTGGAATATGTTCCAGTCAGCCTCAGAGAATGACATTGGCGCTGACTGGGTGAGTGTGTGTATAAATAAGTGCATTGGAGATGTCGTACCCACAGTGACTATTAAAACCTACCCTAACCAGAAACCGCGGACGGATGGCGGCATTTGCACAAAACTGAAAGAGCGAACCACCGCATTTAACCATGGAAAGAGGTCTGGTGATATGGCTGAATATAAACAGTGTAGTTATTCCCTCCACAGGGCAATCAAACAAGCGAAATGCAGGTACAGGGACAAGGTGGAGTTGCTCCTTCTCAGTGGCAGATGTGAGTAAAACATTTAAACGTGTTAACCCTCTCAAGTCAGCAGGCCCAGATGGCATCCCTAGCCCCATCCACAGAGCATGCACAGACCAGCTGGCTGGTGTGTTTACGAATATTTCCAATTTCTCCCTATCCCGGTCTGCTGTCCCCATATGCTTAAAGATGGCTACCATCGTTCCTGTACCCAAGAAGGCAAAGATAACTGAAGTAAATGACTCCTGCCCCGTAGCACTCACTTCTGTCATCATAAAGTGCTTTGAGAGACTAGTCAAGGATCATATCACCGCTACCTTACTGGCCACCCTAGACCCACTTCAGTTTGCATACCCCCCCAGCAGGTCCACAGATGCAATCGCCATCGCACTGCTCACTGCCCTATCCCATCTGGACAAAATGAATACCTATGTAAGACTGCTATTCATTGACTACAGCTCAGCATTCAACACCATAGTACCCTCCAAGCTCATCATCAAGCTGGAGGCCCTGGGTCTCAACCCTGCCCTGTACAACTGGGTCCTGGACATTCTGACGGGCCTCCCCCAGGTGGTGAAGGTAGGAAACAACATCTCCACCTCACTGACCCTCAACACTGGGGCCCCACAAGGGTGTGTGCTCAGCCCTCTCCCTGTTCACCCACAACTGTGTGGCCATGCACGCCTCCAACTCAATCATCAAGTTTGCAGACGACACAACAGTAGTGGGCTTGACTAAACTGCTTGGAGTAACCCTGGATTGTAAACTGTCATGGTCAAGACATATTGATGCAACGTTTGCTAAGATCTGCTTTCTTGACATCGCTATCAACAAAACAAGTCCTACAGGCCCTAGTTGTGTCACACCTGGACTACTGCCCAGTCATATGGTCAAGTGCCACATAGAAGAACACATGTCCATGGAGAGATAACATCAATAACATGCAGGTCAATCTCTACTGGCTCAAAGTAGAGGAGAGAAAACATCATTAACATGCAGGTCAATCTCTACTGGCTCAAAGTAGAGGAGAGATAACATCATTAACATGCAGGTCAATCTCTACTGGCTCAAAGTAGAGGAGAGATAACATCATTAACATGCAGGTCAATCTCTACTGGCTCAAAGTAGAGGAGAGATAACATCATTAACATGCAGGTCAATCTCTACTGGCTCAAAGTAGAGGAGAGATAACATCATTAACATGCAGGTCAATCTCTACTGGCTCAAAGTAGAGGAGACATTGACTGCATCACTACATGTCTTCGTGAGACGTATTGACGTGTTGAAATCACTGAGCTGTCTGTTAAAACAATTAGCACACAGCTCAGACACTCATTCATACCCCACACGCCTGTCCACCAGGGGTCTCTTCACAGTCCCCAAGTCCAGAACAGACACGTGCAATACTACATAAGGAACAACGTGGACTATGAAGAGACACATACGCAAACGCACACACACGCTAACACACACAGTTTACACACATGTACATTGTAAAATTATACATTTTGTATTGTAGATATGTAGTGGTAGAGTAGTGGTCTAGTAATGTGTTTTATGATGTACTGTTACATTTTTAGGTGATGTAATCGCCTTAATCTTGTTTGGACCTCAGGAAGAGTAGCTGCTGCCTTGGCAGGAAAAAATGAGGATCCATAATAAATACACATACAAATACATGGAGCCTGTTCAGTTGGCTGTTGCTTTGCTGTTCTGTTGTACCCGAATAGTGAGTCACACTATTACACCATCAACGGTGTTAGTCTCTGACTTATCACAGTAAACCTGTATTAAGATGCTTTGCTTGTGTTATGACATGCTATGTTAACCACTTCTATTCACTCTCTTTCCCTTCCTCTATCACCCACCCTCCATCTCAATCTCTATTTCCCTCCCCTCTTTCTTTATTTCTCTCTCTCCCCTTCTCCCTTCTCTCTCCCTCCATTTTCTCTTCTCCCCCTCTATATTTATCTCTCCCCTTGAATCTCTCCTTCTCTATCTCTCCCTCTCTCTTACCTCTCACAGTTGCAGAAGGCCATCGAGGGCTCCACCCGTTGTGGGGTGAGATTGCGCCCCCCTCTGGCCAGTTTCAGAGATGCCAACCGTAAAGCCAAGAAGCACGAGGCTCCTCCCACCACCCCCTCCTCCCCCACCAGGGAGAGGGAGCTGTGGGGTGAGGGGGGGAAGAGGGAGGGAGGGGGTAGTAGGAAGAAAGGGGCCGAGGGGTTTAGGTGGGAGGTTAAGGAAGAAAAGGGTAGAGATGGAGAAAAGAGGGAGGAAGAGATGGAAAGGTGGAAGGATGATGAGGTGGTTAGGACAGTGGGAGACATGGATGAGGCTCAGGAGGAACCCAGGGGGAACACCGGAGGAGCAGGTGGCTCCAGTGCAGGTGCAGAGTGTGATACCTCCACCCCCAACAGTGAAGGGACAGACTGTCCCCCTCAGGAGCCTTCCTCCCCCGTCTCCCCCACCTCACCACCCACCTCACCACCCTCCTCCTCCACTCGTGTCTTCATTGTGTCATCTCTTCCTACCGTGCCGGATATGGATGGAGATAGGGAGAACTAAGATTCTGAAGAGCTGATTTAGATGGCGACTGAGGGAATTCTGTGGATTCTGTTTCTTAAATGAAGACCTCTCTGGCCTCATTCAGTGAGAAGGTGTCAAGGTGCATCCTGGGTAATGGAGTTCTGTGCAGGCTCATTTGATGCTCTGCAGATGTACAGCTTTCAGGGAGCAGGAAGAACAGGTGTACACAGTGCTTCTGGGACTTGTAGTTTCGGAATTTCTAGTAGCTAATAATACTTTTTGTACCATGGTAGCCTCTTTCCTTATTTTTCTGTGGATCTCAATCATCTTTAATGATTTGTTTCTACTCAAGACAGACAGCCTATTCCTTTTCACTATTTCAGTTTCTCAGGTCTCTCCGTGTCTTTCAAACTACAAAAATGGACAGATGTTCTATGTTCTTCATCTGTGAATATCATGGTTGGTCTCCTTGTCCTGGTATTGTTGAATGTATGAATGTGTTTGTAGTGTTTGTCTGTATCACTGAACTCCATGTATCTTTATGACACTGTATATGACAGCAATGACATGTTTGATAATGAAATCACATCATGAATCATGACTCCATGTCTGTCAATGGACTGATTTATATTTGATCAAATCGATTGAACGTTTACTGATTAATGAATATACAGGCTTTAAATTATTACTGTAACCACTGTAAAGTAAATATTGAATTTGTTCATACCTCTACATACATCTACTATTCTTATGGAATACAATAAATATTGTTTTCAGTCATATTTCATTGGACTTTCTCTAAAATAAGCAGCAATGGAGCAGGGCAATAATCAGCTCCAGCATAATACCAGAGATGCTGTTCACTCCAGTCTCTTAAGTGTATAATAATAATAATAATCAGCTCCAGCATAATACCAGAGATGCTGTTCACTCCAGTCTCTTAAGTGTATAATAATAATAATAATCAGCTCCAGCATAATACCAGAGATGCTGTTCACTCCAGTCTCTTAAGTGTATAATAATAATAATAATCAGCTCCAGCATAATACCAGAGATGCTGTTCACTCCAGTCTCTTAAGTGTATTATAATAATAATAATAATAATAATAATCAGCTCCAGCATAATACCAGAGATGCTGTTCACTCCAGTCTCTTAAGTGTATAATAATAATAATAATCAGCTCCAGCATAATACCAGAGATGCTGTTCACTCCAGTCTCTTAAGTGTATAATAATAATAATAATCAGCTCCAGCATAATACCAGAGATGCTGTTCACTCCAGTCTCTTAAGTGTATAATAATAATAATAATCAGCTCCAGCATAATACCAGAGATGCTGTTCACTCCAGTCTCTTAAGTGTATTATAATAATAATAATAATAATAATAATCAGCTCCAGCATAATACCAGAGATGCTGTTCACTCCAGTCTCTTAAGTGTATAATAATAATAATAATCAGCTCCAGCATAATACCAGAGATGCTGTTCACTCCAGTCTCTTAAGTGTATAATAATAATAATAATCAGCTCCAGCATAATACCAGAGATGCTGTTCACTCCAGTCTCTTAAGTGTATTATAATAATAATAATAATAATAATAATCAGCTCCAGCATAATACCAGAGATGCTGTTCACTCCAGTCTCTTAAGTGTATAATAATAATAATAATAATAATAATAATCAGCTCCAGCATAATACCAGAGATGCTGTTCACTCCAGTCTCTTAAGTGTATAATAATAATAATAATCAGCTCCAGCATAATACCAGAGATGCTCTTCACTCCAGTCTCTTAAGTGTATAATAATAATAATAATCAGCTCCAGCATAATACCAGAGATGCTGTTCACTCCAGTCTCTTAAGTGTATAATAATAATCAGCTCCAGCATAATACCAGAGATGCTGTTCACTCCAGTCTCTTAAGTATATAATAATAATAATAATCAGCTCCAGCATAATACCAGAGATGCTGTTCACTCCAGTCTCTTAAGTGTATTATAATAATAATAATAATCAGCTCCAGCATAATACCAGAGATACTGTTCACTCCAGTCTCTTAAGTGTATAATAATAATAATAATCAGCTCCAGCATAATACCAGAGATGCTGTTCACTCCAGTCTCTTAAGTGTATAATAATAATAATAATCAGCTCCAGCATAATACCAGAGATGCTGTTCACTCCAGTCTCTTAAGTGTATAATAATAATAATAATCAGCTCCAGCATAATACCAGAGATGCTGTTCACTCCAGTCTCTTAAGTGTATTATAATAATAATAATAATAATAATAATCAGCTCCAGCATAATACCAGAGATGCTGTTCACTCCAGTCTCTTAAGTGTATAATAATAATAATAATCAGCTCCAGCATAATACCAGAGATGCTGTTCACTCCAGTCTCTTAAGTGTATAATAATAATAATAATCAGCTCCAGCATAATACCAGAGATGCTGTTCACTCCAGTCTCTTAAGTGTATAATAATAATAATAATCAGCTCCAGCATAATACCAGAGATGCTGTTCACTCCAGTCTCTTAAGTGTATTATAATAATAATAATAATAATAATAATCAGCTCCAGCATAATACCAGAGATGCTGTTCACTCCAGTCTCTTAAGTGTATAATAATAATAATAATCAGCTCCAGCATAATACCAGAGATGCTGTTCACTCCAGTCTCTTAAGTGTATAATAATAATAATAATCAGCTCCAGCATAATACCAGAGATGCTGTTCACTCCAGTCTCTTAAGTGTATTATAATAATAATAATAATAATAATAATCAGCTCCAGCATAATACCAGAGATGCTGTTCACTCCAGTCTCTTAAGTGTATAATAATAATAATAATAATAATAATAATCAGCTCCAGCATAATACCAGAGATGCTGTTCACTCCAGTCTCTTAAGTGTATAATAATAATAATAATCAGCTCCAGCATAATACCAGAGATGCTCTTCACTCCAGTCTCTTAAGTGTATAATAATAATAATAATCAGCTCCAGCATAATACCAGAGATGCTGTTCACTCCAGTCTCTTAAGTGTATAATAATAATCAGCTCCAGCATAATACCAGAGATGCTGTTCACTCCAGTCTCTTAAGTATATAATAATAATAATAATCAGCTCCAGCATAATACCAGAGATGCTGTTCACTCCAGTCTCTTAAGTGTATAATAATAATCAGCTCCAGCATAATACCAGAGATGCTGTTCACTCCAGTCTCTTAAGTATATAATAATAATAATAATCAGCTCCAGCATAATACCAGAGATACTGTTCACTCCAGTCTCTTAAGTGTATAATAATAATAATAATCAGCTCCAGCATAATACCAGAGATGCTGTTCACTCCAGTCTCTTAAGTGTATAATAATAATAATAATCAGCTCCAGCATAATACCAGAGATGCTGTTCACTCCAGTCTCTTAAGTGTATAATAATAATAATAATCAGCTCCAGCATAATACCAGAGATGCTGTTCACTCCAGTCTCTTAAGTGTATTATAATAATAATAATAATAATAATAATCAGCTCCAGCATAATACCAGAGATGCTGTTCACTCCAGTCTCTTAAGTGTATAATAATAATAATAATAATAATAATAATAATCAGCTCCAGCATAATACCAGAGATGCTGTTCACTCCAGTCTCTTAAGTGTATAATAATAATAATAATCAGCTCCAGCATAATACCAGAGATGCTCTTCACTCCAGTCTCTTAAGTGTATAATAATAATAATAATCAGCTCCAGCATAATACCAGAGATGCTGTTCACTCCAGTCTCTTAAGTGTATAATAATAATCAGCTCCAGCATAATACCAGAGATGCTGTTCACTCCAGTCTCTTAAGTATATAATAATAATAATAATCAGCTCCAGCATAATACCAGAGATGCTGTTCACTCCAGCTCCAGCATAATACCAGAGATGCTGTTCACTCCAGTCTCTTAAGTGTATAATAATAATCAGCTCCAGCATAATACCAGAGATGCTGTTCACTCCAGTCTCTTAAGTGTATTATAATAATAATAATAATCAGCTCCAGCATAATACCAGAGATGCTGTTCACTCCAGTCTCTTAAGTGTATAATAATAATCAGCTCCAGCATAATACCAGAGATGCTGTTCACTCCAGTCTCTTAAGTGTATTATAATAATAATAATAATCAGCTCCAGCATAATACCAGAGATGCTGTTCACTCCAGTCTCTTAAGTGTATTATAATAATAATAATAATCAGCTCCAGCATAATACCAGAGATGCTGTTCACTCCAGTCTCTTAAGTGTATAATAATAATCAGCTCCAGCATAATACCAGAGATGCTGTTCACTCCAGTCTCTTAAGTGTATAATAATAATAATAATCAGCTCCAGCATAATACCAGAGATGCTGTTCACTCCAGTCTCTTAAGTGTATAATAATAATAATAATCAGCTCCAGCATAATACCAGAGATGCTGTTCACTCCAGTCTCTTAAGTGTATTATAATAATAATAATAATCAGCTCCAGCATAATACCAGAGATGCTGTTCACTCCAGTCTCTTAAGTGTATTATAATAATAATAATAATCAGCTCCAGCATAATACCAGAGATGCTGTTCACTCCAGTCTCTTAAGTGTATAATAATAATCAGCTCCAGCATAATACCAGAGATGCTGTTCACTCCAGTCTCTTAAGTGTATAATAATAATAATAATCAGCTCCAGCATAATACCAGAGATGCTGTTCACTCCAGTCTCTTAAGTATATAATAATAATAATCAGCTCCAGCATAATACCAGAGATGCTGTTCACTCCAGTCTCTTAAGTGTATAATAATAATCAGCTCCAGCATAATACCAGAGATGCTGTTCACTCCAGTCTCTTAAGTGTATAATAATAATCAGCTCCAGCATAATACCAGAGATGCTGTTCACTCCAGTCTCTTAAGTTCACTCCAGTCTCTTGTATAATAATAATAATAATCAGCTCCAGCATAATACCAGAGATGCTGTTCACTCCAGTCTCTTAAGTGTATAATAATAATCAGCTCCAGCATAATACCAGAGATGCTGTTCACTCCAGTCTCTTAAGTGTATAATAATAATAATAATCAGCTCCAGCATAATACCAGAGATGCTGTTCACTCCAGTCTCTTAAGTGTATAATAATAATAATAATCAGCTCCAGCATAATACCAGAGATGCTGTTCACTCCAGTCTCTTAAAGCTGCATAATACCAGAGATGCTGTTCACTCCAGTCTCTTAAGTGTATAATAATAATAATAATAATCAGCTCCAGCATAATACCAGAGATGCTGTTCACTCCAGTCTCTTAAGTGTATAATATAATAATAATAATCAGCTCCAGCATAATACCAGAGATGCTGTTCACTCCAGTCTCTTAAGTGTATAATAATAATAATAATCAGCTCCAGCATAATACCAGAGATGCTGTTCACTCCAGTCTCTTAAGTGTATAATAATAATAATAATCAGCTCCAGCATAATACCAGAGATGCTGTTCACTCCAGTCTCTTAAGTGTATAATATAATAATAATAATAATAATAATAATCAGCTCCAGCATAATACCAGAGATGCTGTTCACTCCAGTCTCTTAAGTGTATAATAATAATAATAATCAGCTCCAGCATAATACCAGAGATGCTGTTCACTCCAGTCTCTTAAGTGTATAATAATAATAATAATCAGCTCCAGCATAATACCAGAGATGCTGTTCACTCCAGTCTCTTAAGTGTATAATAATAATAATAATCAGCTCCAGCATAATACCAGAGATGCTGTTCACTCCAGTCTCTCTTAAGTGTATAATAATAATAATAATCAGCTCCAGCATAATACCAGAGATGCTGTTCACTCCAGTCTCTTAAGTGTATAATAATAATAATAATAATCAGCTCCAGCATAATACCAGAGATACTGTTCACTCCAGTCTCTTAAGTGTATAATAATAATAATAATCAGCTCCAGCATAATACCAGAGATGCTGTTCACTCCAGTCTCTTAAGTGTATAATAATAATAATACAGCTCAGCTCCCAGCATAATACCAGAGATGCTGTTCACTCCAGTCTCTTAAGTGTATAATAATAAATAATAATAATCAGCTCCAGCATAATACCAGAGATACTGTTCACTCCAGTCTCTTAAGTGTATAATAATAATAATAATCAGCTCCAGCATAATACCAGAGATGCTGTTCACTCCAGTCTCTTAAGTGTATAATAATAATAATAATAATAATCAGCTCCAGCATAATACCAGAGATGCTGTTCACTCCAGTCTCTTAAGTGTATAATAATAATAATAATAATAATCAGCTCCAGCATAATACCAGAGATGCTGTTCACTCCAGTCTCTTAAGTGTATAATAATAATAATAATCAGCTCCAGCATAATACCAGAGATGCTGTTCACTCCAGTCTCTTAAGTGTATAATAATAATAATAATCAGCTCCAGCATAATACCAGAGATGCTGTTCACTCCAGTCTCTTAAGTGTATAATAATAATAATAATAATCAGCTCCAGCATAATACCAGAGATACTGTTCACTCCAGTCTCTTAATGTGTATAATAATAATAATAATAATAATCAGCTCCAGCATAATACCAGAGATGCTGTTCACTCCAGTCTCTTAAGTGTATAATAATAATAATAATAATAATCAGCTCCAGCATAATACCAGAGATGCTGTTCACTCCAGTCTCTTAAGTGTATAATAATAATAATAATAATAATCAGCTCCAGCATAATACCAGAGATGCTGTTCACTCCAGTCTCTTAAGTGTATAATAATAATAATAATAATAATCAGCTCCAGCATAATACCAGAGATGCTGTTCACTCCAGTCTCTTAAGTGTATAATAATAATAATAATAATAATCAGCTCCAGCATAATACCAGAGATGCTGTTCACTCCAGTCTCTTAAGTGTATAATATAATAATAATAATAATCAGCTCCAGCATAATACCAGAGATGCTGTTCACTCCAGTCTCTTAAGTGTATAATAATAATAATAATCAGCTCCAGCATAATACCAGAGATGCTGTTCAGAGATGCTGTTCACCCCAGTCTCTTAAGTGTATAATAATAATAATAATAATAATCAGCTCCAGCATAATACCAGAGATGCTGTTCACTCCAGTCTCTTAAGTGTATAATAATAATAATAATAATAATCAGCTCCAGCATAATACCAGAGATCCAGTCTCTGTAATCAGCTCCAGTCTCTTAAGTGTATAATAATAATAATAATCAGCTCCAGCATAATACCAGAGATGCTGTTCACTCCAGTCTCTTAAGTGTATAATAATAATCAGCTCCAGCATAATACCAGAGATGCTGTTCACTCCAGTCTCTTAAGTGTATAATAATAATAATAATCAGCTCCAGCATAATACCAGAGATGCTGTTCACTCCAGTCTCTTAAGTGTATAATAATAATAATAATCAGCTCCAGCATAATACCAGAGATGCTGTTCACTCCAGTCTCTTAAGTGTATAATAATAATCAGCTCCAGCATAATACCAGAGATGCTGTTCACTCCAGTCTCTTAAGTGTATAATAATAATAATAATCAGCTCCAGCATAATACCAGAGATGCTGTTCACTCCAGTCTCTTAAGTGTATAATAATAATAATAATCAGCTCCAGCATAATACCAGAGATGCTGTTCACTCCAGTCTCTTAAGTGTATAATAATAATAATAATCAGCTCCAGCATAATACCAGAGATGCTGTTCACTCCAGTCTCTTAAGTGTATAATAATAATAATAATCAGCTCCAGCATAATACCAGAGATGCTGTTCACTCCAGTCTCTTAAGTGTATAATAATAATAATAATCAGCTCCAGCATAATACCAGAGATGCTGTTCACTCCAGTCTCTTAAGTGTATAATAATAATAATAATCAGCTCCAGCATAATACCAGAGATGCTGTTCACTCCAGTCTCTTAAGTGTATAATAATAATCAGCTCCAGCATAATACCAGAGATGCTGTTCACTCCAGTCTCTTAAGTGTATAATATAATAATAATCAGCTCCAGCATAATACCAGAGATGCTGTTCACTCCAGTCTCTTAAGTGTATAATAATAATAATAATCAGCTCCAGCATAATACCAGAGATGCTGTTCACTCCAGTCTCTTAAGTGTATAATAATAATAATAATCAGCTCCAGCATAATACCAGAGATGCTGTTCACTCCAGTCTCTTAAGTGTATAATAATAATAATAATCAGCTCCAGCATAATACCAGAGATGCTGTTCACTCCAGTCTCTTAAGTGTATAATAATAATCAGCTCCAGCATAATACCAGAGATGCTGTTCACTCCAGTCTCTTAAGTGTATAATAATAATCAGCTCCAGCATAATACCAGAGATGCTGTTCACTCCAGTCTCTTAAGTGTATAATAATAATAATAATCAGCTCCAGCATAATACCAGAGATGCTGTTCACTCCAGTCTCTTAAGTGTATAATAATAATAATAATCAGCTCCAGCATAATACCAGAGATGCTGTTCACTCCAGTCTCTTAAGTGTATAATAATAATCAGCTCCAGCATAATACCAGAGATGCTGTTCACTCCAGTCTCTTAAGTGTATAATAATAATAATAATCAGCTCCAGCATAATACCAGAGATGCTGTTCACTCCAGTTCACTCAGCTCCAGCATAATACCAGAGATGCTGTTCACTCCAGTCTCTTAAGTGTATAATAATAATAATAATCAGCTCCAGCATAATACCAGAAATGCTGTTCACTCCAGTCTCTTAAGTGTATAATAATAATCAGCTCCAGCATAATACCAGAGATGCTGTTCACTCCAGTCTCTTAAGTGTATAATAATAATAATAATCAGCTCCAGCATAATACCAGAGATGCTGTTCACTCCAGTCTCTTAAGTGTATAATAATAATAATAATCAGCTCCAGCATAATACCAGAGATGCTGTTCACTCCAGTCTCTTAAGTGTATAATAATAATAATAATCAGCTCCAGCATAATACCAGAGATGCTGTTCACTCCAGTCTCTTAAGTGTATAATAATAATAATAATCAGCTCCAGCATAATACCAGAGATGCTGTTCACTCCAGTCTCTTAAGTGTATAATAATAATAATAATCAGCTCCAGCATAATACCAGAGATGCTGTTCACTCCAGTCTCTTAAGTGTATAATAATAATAATAATAATCAGCTCCAGCATAATACCAGAGATGCTGTTCACTCCAGTCTCTTAAGTGTATAATAATAATAATAATCAGCTCCAGCATAATACCAGAGATGCTGTTCACTCCAGTCTCTTAAGTGTATAATAATAATAATAATCAGCTCCAGCATAATACCAGAGATGCTGTTCACTCCAGTCTCTTAAGTGTATAATAATAATAATAATCAGCTCCAGCATAATACCAGAGATGCTGTTCACTCCAGTCTCTTAAGTGTATAATAATAATAATAATAATAATAATAATAATAATCAGCTCCAGCATAATACCAGAGATGCTCTTCACTCCAGTCTCTTAAGTGTATAATAATAATCAGCTCCAGCATAATACCAGAGATGCTGTTCACTCCAGTCTCTTAAGTGTATAATAATAATAATAATCAGCTCCAGCATAATACCAGAGATGCTGTTCACTCCAGTCTCTTAAGTGTACAATAATAATAATAATCAGCTCCAGCATAATACCAGAGATGCTGTTGACTCCAGTATCTTAAGTGTATAATAATAATAATAATAATAATCAGCTCCAGCATAATACCAGAGATGCTGTTGACTCCAGTCTCTTAAGTGTATAATAATAATAATAATAATAATCAGCTCCAGCATAATACCAGAGATGCTGTTGACTCCAGTATCTTAAGTGTATAATAATAATCAGCTCCAGCATAATACCAGAGATGCTGTTCACTCCAGTCTCTTAAGTGTATAATAATAATAATAATCAGCTCCAGCATAATACCAGAGATGCTGTTCACTCCAGTCTCTTAAGTGTATAATAATAATAATAATCAGCTCCAGCATAATACCAGAGATGCTGTTCACTCCAGTCTCTTAAGTGTATAATAATAATAATAATCAGCTCCAGCATAATACCAGAGATGCTGTTCACTCCAGTCTCTTAAGTGTATTATAATAATAATAATAATCAGCTCCAGCATAATACCAGAGATGCTGTTCACTCCAGTCTCTTAAGTGTATAATAATAATCAGCTCCAGCATAATACCAGAGATGCTGTTCACTCCAGTCTCTTAAGTGTATAATAATAATCAGCTCCAGCATAATACCAGAGATGCTGTTCACTCCAGTCTCTTAAGTGTATAATAACAATCAGCTCCAGCATAATACCAGAGATGCTGTTGACTCCAGTCTCTTAAGTGTATAATAATAATAATAATCAGCTCCAGCATAATACCAGAGATGCTGTTCACTCCAGTCTCTTAAGTGTATAATAATAATAATAATCAGCTCCAGCATAATACCAGAGATACTGTTCACTCCAGTCTCTTAAGTGTATAATAACAATCAGCCCCAGCATAATACCAGAGATGCTGTTGACTCCAGTCTCTTAAGTGTATAATAATAATAATAATAATAATCAGCTCCAGCATAATACCAGAGATGCTGTTGACTCCAGTATCTTAAGTGTATAATAATAATCAGCTCCAGCATAATACCAGAGATGCTGTTCACTCCAGTCTCTTAAGTGTATAATAATAATAATAATCAGCTCCAGCATAATACCAGAGATGCTGTTCACTCCAGTCTCTTAAGTGTATAATAATAATAATAATCAGCTCCAGCATAATACCAGAGATGCTGTTCACTCCAGTCTCTTAAGTGTATAATAATAATAATAATCAGCTCCAGCATAATACCAGAGATGCTGTTCACTCCAGTCTCTTAAGTGTATTATAATAATAATAATAATCAGCTCCAGCATAATACCAGAGATGCTGTTCACTCCAGTCTCTTAAGTGTATAATAATAATCAGCTCCAGCATAATACCAGAGATGCTGTTCACTCCAGTCTCTTAAGTGTATAATAATAATAATAATCAGCTCCAGCATAATACCAGAGATGCTGTTCACTCCAGTCTCTTAAGTGTATAATAATAATCAGCTCCAGCATAATACCAGAGATGCTGTTCACTCCAGTCTCTTAAGTGTATAATAATAATAATAATCAGCTCCAGCATAATACCAGAGATGCTGTTCACTCCAGTCTCTTAAGTGTATAATAATAATAATAATCAGCTCCAGCATAATACCAGAGATGCTGTTCACTCCAGTCTCTTAAGTGTATTATAATAATAATAATAATCAGCTCCAGCATAATACCAGAGATGCTGTTCACTCCAGTCTCTTAAGTGTATAATAATAATCAGCTCCAGCATAATACCAGAGATGCTGTTCACTCCAGTCTCTTAAGTGTATAATAATAATAATAATCAGCTCCAGCATAATACCAGAGATACTGTTCACTCCAGTCTCTTAAGTGTATAATAACAATCAGCTCCAGCATAATACCAGAGATGCTGTTCACTCCAGTCTCTTAAGTGTATAATAATAATAATAATAATAATCAGCTCCAGCATAATACCAGAGATGCTGTTGACTCCAGTCTCTTAAGTGTATAATAATAATAATAATCAGCTCCAGCATAATACCAGAGATGCTGTTCACTCCAGTCTCTTAAGTGTATAATAACAATCAGCTCCAGCATAATACCAGAGATGCTGTTGACTCCAGTCTCTTAAGTGTATAATAATAATAATAATAATAATCAGCTCCAGCATAATACCAGAGATGCTGTTGACTCCAGTATCTTAAGTGTATAATAATAATCAGCTCCAGCATAATACCAGAGATGCTGTTCACTCCAGTCTCTTAAGTGTATAATAATAATAATAATCAGCTCCAGCATAATACCAGAGATGCTGTTCACTCCAGTCTCTTAAGTGTATAATAATAATAATAATCAGCTCCAGCATAATACCAGAGATGCTGTTCACTCCAGTCTCTTAAGTGTATTATAATAATAATAATAATCAGCTCCAGCATAATACCAGAGATGCTGTTCACTCCAGTCTCTTAAGTGTATAATAATAATCAGCTCCAGCATAATACCAGAGATGCTGTTCACTCCAGTCTCTTAAGTGTATAATAATAATAATAATCAGCTCCAGCATAATACCAGAGATGCTGTTCACTCCAGTCTCTTAAGTGTATAATAATAATCAGCTCCAGCATAATACCAGAGATGCTGTTCACTCCAGTCTCTTAAGTGTATAATAATAATAATAATCAGCTCCAGCATAATACCAGAGATGCTGTTCACTCCAGTCTCTTAAGTGTATAATAATAATAATAATCAGCTCCAGCATAATACCAGAGATGCTGTTCACTCCAGTCTCTTAAGTGTATAATAATAATAATAATCAGCTCCAGCATAATACCAGAGATGCTGTTCACTCCAGTCTCTTAAGTGTATAATAATAATAATAATCAGCTCCAGCATAATACCAGAGATGCTGTTCACTCCAGTCTCTTAAGTGTATAATAATAATAATAATCAGCTCCAGCATAATACCAGAGATGCTGTTCACTCCAGTCTCTTAAGTGTATAATAATAATAACAATCAGCTCCAGCATAATACCAGAGATGCTGTTCACTCCAGTCTCTTAAGTGTATAATAATAATCAGCTCCAGCATAATACCAGAGATGCTGTTCACTCCAGTCTCTTAAGTGTATAATAATAATAATAATCAGCTCCAGCATAATACCAGAGATGCTGTTCACTCCAGTCTCTTAAGTGTATTATAATAATAATAATAATCAGCTCCAGCATAATACCAGAGATGCTGTTCACTCCAGTCTCTTAAGTGTATAATAATAATCAGCTCCAGCATAATACCAGAGATGCTGTTCACTCCAGTCTCTTAAGTGTATAATAATAATAATAATCAGCTCCAGCATAATACCAGAGATACTGTTCACTCCAGTCTCTTAAGTGTATAATAATAATCAGCTCCAGCATAATACCAGAGATGCTGTTCACTCCAGTCTCTTAAGTGTATAATAATAATAATAATAATAATAATAATAATAATAATCAGCTCCAGCATAATACCAGAGATGCTGTTCACTCCAGTCTCTTAAGTGTATAATAATAATAATAATCAGCTCCAGCATAATACCAGAGATGCTGTTCACTCCAGTCTCTTAAGTGTATAATAATAATAATAATCAGCTCCAGCATAATACCAGAGATGCTGTTCACTCCAGTCTCTTAAGTGTATAATAATAATAATCAGCTCCAGCATAATACCAGAGATGCTGTTCACTCCAGTCTCTTAAGTGTATAATAATAATAATAATAATAATAATAATAATAATCAGCTCCAGCATAATACCAGAGATGCTGTTCACTCCAGTCTCTTAAGTGTATAATAATAATAATAATCAGCTCCAGCATAATACCAGAGATGCTGTTCACTCCAGTCTCTTAAGTGTATAATAATAATAATAATCAGCTCCAGCATAATACCAGAGATGCTCTTCACTCCAGTCTCTTAAGTGTATAATAATAATCAGCTCCAGCATAATACCAGAGATGCTGTTGACTCCAGTATCTTAAGTGTATAATAATAATAATAATAATAATCAGCTCCAGCATAATACCAGAGATGCTGTTCACTCCAGTCTCTTAAGTGTACAATAATAATAATAATCAGCTCCAGCATAATACCAGAGATGCTGTTGACTCCAGTATCTTAAGTGTATAATAATAATAATAATAATAATCAGCTCCAGCATAATACCAGAGATGCTGTTGACTCCAGTCTCTTAAGTGTATAATAATAATAATAATAATAATCAGCTCCAGCATAATACCAGAGATGCTGTTGACTCCAGTATCTTAAGTGTATAATAATAATCAGCTCCAGCATAATACCAGAGATGCTGTTCACTCCAGTCTCTTAAGTGTATAATAATAATAATAATCAGCTCCAGCATAATACCAGAGATGCTGTTCACTCCAGTCTCTTAAGTGTATAATAATAATAATAATCAGCTCCAGCATAATACCAGAGATGCTGTTCACTCCAGTCTCTTAAGTGTATAATAATAATAATAATCAGCTCCAGCATAATACCAGAGATGCTGTTCACTCCAGTCTCTTAAGTGTATTATAATAATAATAATAATCAGCTCCAGCATAATACCAGAGATGCTGTTCACTCCAGTCTCTTAAGTGTATAATAATAATCAGCTCCAGCATAATACCAGAGATGCTGTTCACTCCAGTCTCTTAAGTGTATAATAATAATAATAATCAGCTCCAGCATAATACCAGAGATGCTGTTCACTCCAGTCTCTTAAGTGTATAATAATAATCAGCTCCAGCATAATACCAGAGATGCTGTTCACTCCAGTCTCTTAAGTGTATAATAATAATAATAATCAGCTCCAGCATAATACCAGAGATGCTGTTCACTCCAGTCTCTTAAGTGTATAATAATAATAATAATCAGCTCCAGCATAATACCAGAGATGCTGTTCACTCCAGTCTCTTAAGTGTATAATAATAATAATAATCAGCTCCAGCATAATACCAGAGATGCTGTTCACTCCAGTCTCTTAAGTGTATAATAATAATAATAATCAGCTCCAGCATAATACCAGAGATGCTGTTCACTCCAGTCTCTTAAGTGTATAATAATAATAATAATCAGCTCCAGCATAATACCAGAGATGCTGTTCACTCCAGTCTCTTAAGTGTATAATAATAATAACAATCAGCTCCAGCATAATACCAGAGATGCTGTTCACTCCAGTCTCTTAAGTGTATAATAATAATCAGCTCCAGCATAATACCAGAGATGCTGTTCACTCCAGTCTCTTAAGTGTATAATAATAATAATAATCAGCTCCAGCATAATACCAGAGATGCTGTTCACTCCAGTCTCTTAAGTGTATTATAATAATAATAATAATCAGCTCCAGCATAATACCAGAGATGCTGTTCACTCCAGTCTCTTAAGTGTATAATAATAATCAGCTCCAGCATAATACCAGAGATGCTGTTCACTCCAGTCTCTTAAGTGTATAATAATAATAATAATCAGCTCCAGCATAATACCAGAGATACTGTTCACTCCAGTCTCTTAAGTGTATAATAATAATCAGCTCCAGCATAATACCAGAGATGCTGTTCACTCCAGTCTCTTAAGTGTATAATAATAATAATAATAATAATAATAATAATAATAATAATCAGCTCCAGCATAATACCAGAGATGCTGTTCACTCCAGTCTCTTAAGTGTATAATAATAATAATAATCAGCTCCAGCATAATACCAGAGATGCTGTTCACTCCAGTCTCTTAAGTGTATAATAATAATAATAATCAGCTCCAGCATAATACCAGAGATGCTGTTCACTCCAGTCTCTTAAGTGTATAATAATAATAATCAGCTCCAGCATAATACCAGAGATGCTGTTCACTCCAGTCTCTTAAGTGTATAATAATAATAATAATAATAATAATAATAATCAGCTCCAGCATAATACCAGAGATGCTGTTCACTCCAGTCTCTTAAGTGTATAATAATAATAATAATCAGCTCCAGCATAATACCAGAGATGCTGTTCACTCCAGTCTCTTAAGTGTATAATAATAATAATAATCAGCTCCAGCATAATACCAGAGATGCTCTTCACTCCAGTCTCTTAAGTGTATAATAATAATCAGCTCCAGCATAATACCAGAGATGCTGTTGACTCCAGTATCTTAAGTGTATAATAATAATAATAATAATAATCAGCTCCAGCATAATACCAGAGATGCTGTTCACTCCAGTCTCTTAAGTGTATAATAATAATAATCAGCTCCAGCATAATACCAGAGATGCTGTTCACTCCAGTCTCTTAAGTGTATAATAATAATAATAATAATAATAATAATAATAATAATCAGCTCCAGCATAATACCAGAGATGCTGTTCACTCCAGTCTCTTAAGTGTATAATAATAATAATAATCAGCTCCAGCATAATACCAGAGATGCTGTTCACTCCAGTCTCTTAAGTGTATAATAATAATAATAATCAGCTCCAGCATAATACCAGAGATGCTGTTCACTCCAGTCTCTTAAGTGTATAATAATAATAATCAGCTCCAGCATAATACCAGAGATGCTGTTCACTCCAGTCTCTTAAGTGTATAATAATAATAATAATAATAATAATAATAATAATCAGCTCCAGCATAATACCAGAGATGCTGTTCACTCCAGTCTCTTAAGTGTATAATAATAATAATAATCAGCTCCAGCATAATACCAGAGATGCTGTTCACTCCAGTCTCTTAAGTGTATAATAATAATAATAATCAGCTCCAGCATAATACCAGAGATGCTCTTCACTCCAGTCTCTTAAGTGTATAATAATAATCAGCTCCAGCATAATACCAGAGATGCTGTTGACTCCAGTATCTTAAGTGTATAATAATAATAATAATAATAATCAGCTCCAGCATAATACCAGAGATGCTGTTCACTCCAGTCTCTTAAGTGTACAATAATAATAATAATCAGCTCCAGCATAATACCAGAGATGCTGTTGACTCCAGTATCTTAAGTGTATAATAATAATAATAATAATAATCAGCTCCAGCATAATACCAGAGATGCTGTTGACTCCAGTATCTTAAGTGTATAATAATAATAATAATAATAATCAGCTCCAGCATAATACCAGAGATGCTGTTGACTCCAGTATCTTAAGTGTATAATAATAATAATAATAATAATCAGCTCCAGCATAATACCAGAGATGCTGTTGACTCCAGTATCTTAAGTGTATAATAATAATAATAATAATAATCAGCTCCAGCATAATACCAGAGATGCTGTTGACTCCAGTATCTTAAGTGTATAATAATAATAATAATAATAATCAGCTCCAGCATAATACCAGAGATGCTGTTGACTCCAGTCTCTTAAGTGTATAATAATAATAATAATCAGCTCCAGCATAATACCAGAGATGCTGTTCACTCCAGTATCTTAAGTGTATAATAATAATCAGCTCCAGCATAATACCAGAGATGCTGTTCACTCCAGTCTCTTAAGTGTATAATAATAATAATAATCAGCTCCAGCATAATACCAGAGATGCTGTTCACTCCAGTCTCTTAAGTGTATTATAATAATAATAATAATCAGCTCCAGCATAATACCAGAGATGCTGTTCACTCCAGTCTCTTAAGTGTATAATAATAATCAGCTCCAGCATAATACCAGAGATGCTGTTCACTCCAGTCTCTTAAGTGTATAATAATAATAATAATCAGCTCCAGCATAATACCAGAGATGCTGTTCACTCCAGTCTCTTAAGTGTATAATAATAATAATAATCAGCTCCAGCATAATACCAGAGATGCTGTTCACTCCAGTCTCTTAAGTGTATAATAATAATCAGCTCCAGCATAATACCAGAGATGCTGTTCACTCCAGTCTCTTAAGTGTATAATAATAATAATAATCAGCTCCAGCATAATACCAGAGATGCTGTTCACTCCAGTCTCTTAAGTGTATAATAATAATAATAATCAGCTCCAGCATAATACCAGAGATGCTGTTCACTCCAGTCTCTTAAGTGTATAATAATAATCAGCTCCAGCATAATACCAGAGATGCTGTTCACTCCAGTCTCTTAAGTGTATTATAATAATAATAATAATCAGCTCCAGCATAATACCAGAGATGCTGTTCACTCCAGTCTCTTAAGTGTATTATAATAATAATAATAATCAGCTCCAGCATAATACCAGAGATGCTGTTCACTCCAGTCTCTTAAGTGTATAATAATAATAATAATCAGCTCCAGCATAATACCAGAGATGCTGTTCACTCCAGTCTCTTAAGTGTATTATAATAATAATAATAATCAGCTCCAGCATAATACCAGAGATGCTGTTCACTCCAGTCTCTTAAGTGTATAATAATAATAATAATCAGCTCCAGCATAATACCAGAGATGCTGTTGACTCCAGTCTCTTAAGTGTATTATAATAATAATAATACATTTACATTACATTTAAGTCATTTAGCAGACGCTCTTATCCAGAGCGACTTACAAATTGGTGCATTCACCTTATGACATCCAGTGGAACAACCACTTTACAATAGTGCATCTAAATATTTTAAGGGGGGTGAGAAGGATTACTTTATCCTATCCTAGGTATTCCTTAAAGAGGTGGGGTTTCAGGTGTCTCCGGAAGGTGGTGATTGACTCCGCTGTCCTGGCGTCGTGAGGGAGTTTGTTCCACCATTGGGGAGCCAGAGCAGCGAACAGTTTTGACTGAGCTGAGCGGGAACTGTACTTCCTCAGTGGTAGGGAGGCGAGCAGGCCAGAGGTGGATGAACGCAGTGCCCTTATTTGGGTGTAGGGCCTGATCAGAGCCTGGAGGTACTGAGGTGCCGTTCCCCTCACAGCTCCGTAGGCAAGCACCATGGTCTTGTAGCGGATGCGAGCTTCAACTGGAAGCCAGTGGAAAGAGCGGAGGAGCGGGGTGACGTGAGAGAACTTGGGAAGGTTGAACACTAGACGGGCTGCGGCGTTCTGGATGAGTTGTAGGGGTTTAATGGCACAGGCAGGGAGCCCAGCCAACAGCGAGTTGCAGTAATCCAGACGGGAGATGACAAGTGCCTGGATTAGGACCTGCGCCGCTTCCTGTGTGAGGCAGGGTCGTACTCTGCGGATGTTGTAGAGCATGAACCTACAGGAACGGGCCACCGCCTTGATGTTAGTTGAGAACGACAGTTTGTTGTCCAGGATCACGCCAAGGTTCTTAGCGCTCTGGGAGGAGGACACAATGGAGTTGTCAACCGTGATGGCGAGATCATGGAACGGGCAATAATCAGCTCCAGCATAATACCAGAGATGCTCTTCACTCCAGTCTCTTAAGTGTATTATAATAATAATAATAATCAGCTCCAGCATAATACCAGAGATGCTGTTCACTCCAGTCTCTTAAGTGTATTATAATAATAATAATAATCAGCTCCAGCATAATACCAGAGATGCTGTTCACTCCAGTCTCTTAAGTGTATTATAATAATAATAATAATCAGCTCCAGCATAATACCAGAGATGCTCTTCACTCCAGTCTCTTAAGTGTATAATAATAATCAGCTCCAGCATAATACCAGAGATGCTGTTCACTCCAGTCTCTTAAGTGTATAATAATAATAATAATAATAATCAGCTCCAGCATAATACCAGAGATGCTGTTCACTCCAGTCTCTTAAGTGTATAATAATAATCAGCTCCAGCATAATACCAGAGATGCTGTTCACTCCAGTCTCTTAAGTGTATAATAATAATAATAATAATAATCAGCTCCAGCATAATACCAGAGATGCTGTTCACTCCAGTCTCTTAAGTGTATAATAATAATCAGCTCCAGCATAATACCAGAGATGCTGTTCACTCCAGTCTCTTAAGTGTATAATAATAATAATAATAATAATCAGCTCCAGCATAATACCAGAGATGCTGTTCACTCCAGTCTCTTAAGTGTATAATAATAATAATAATAAGCTCCAGCATAATACCAGAGATGCTGTTCACTCCAGTCTCTTAAGTGTATTATAATAATAATAATAATCAGCTCCAGCATAATACCAGAGATGCTGTTCACTCCAGTCTCTTAAGTGTATTATAATAATAATAATAATAATCAGCTCCAGCATAATACCAGAGATGCTGTTCACTCCAGTCTCTTAAGTGTATAATAATAATAATAATAATAATCAGCTCCAGCATAATACCAGAGATGCTGTTCACTCCAGTCTCTTAAGTGTATTATAATAATAATAATAATAATCAGCTCCAGCATAATACCAGAGATGCTGTTCACTCCAGTCTCTTAAGTGTATTATAATAATAATAATAATAATCAGCTCCAGCATAATACCAGAGATGCTGTTCACTCCAGTCTCTTAAGTGTATTATAATAATAATAATAATCAGCTCCAGCATAATACCAGAGATGCTGTTCACTCCAGTCTCTTAAGTGTATTATAATAATAATAATAATAATCAGCTCCAGCATAATACCAGAGATGCTGTTCACTCCAGTCTCTTAAGTGTATTATAATAATAATAATAATCAGCTCCAGCATAATACCAGAGATGCTGTTCACTCCAGTCTCTTAAGTGTATAATAATAATAATAATCAGCTCCAGCATAATACCAGAGATGCTGTTCACTCCAGTCTCTTAAGTGTATTATAATAATAATAATAATCAGCTCCAGCATAATACCAGAGATACTGTTCACTCCAGTCTCTTAAGTGTATTATAATAATAATAATAATCAGCTCCAGCATAATACCAGAGATGCTGTTCACTCCAGTCTCTTAAGTGTATTATAATAATAATAATAATCAGCTCCAGCATAATACCAGAGATGCTGTTCACTCCAGTCTCTTAAGTGTATAATAATAATAATAATCAGCTCCAGCATAATACCAGAGATGCTGTTCACTCCAGTCTCTTAAAAGTGTGTCTATAGAAAGGCTGTGGACGTATAAACACTTACAGCTGAGAAGGTCAACATTGTATTTTATTCTCGCCGCATACACATGTACAACCACGCACGCACGCACGCACGCACGCACGCACGCACGCACGCACGCACGCACACACACACACACACACACACACACACACACACACACACACACACACACACACACACACACACACACACACACACACACAGGTTTAACTGTAGGCTTCAGCCATAGTTGCCAGTCCCCAGCAGGACTGTTTCGGCTGTTTCTGTGATTGTCATCTTTGGCATGGCTTTGACAAAGAAGTTGGCTGAACAAGAAACAGATCTGGCTACCAGGCTGGGGCCCTATATGAGTACTTTAAAAAATCTATCCATCCTTTAAGTAATCCCTGATGTCTACCAGCAAGTTTTCTAAACTACCATACATGAAGGAAGGCAGGAAGGATGGATGCACTGTCATGTATTCAGGATGAAAGACACCTAGAATGTGTGTTTGGGGTTGACAGGGAGGGAATGGAATCATGATAAAAGAACTGCGTCACAAAGCCCCAGCAGGCTTTGCATCTCCGTGTTCACTGACCATAAAGAAAAGCACGTTCCTCATCCTCATCCTCACAATATAAAAAACAATGTCCCTTCTCACTGTTCAAAGACGTCCACACACATACACATCAGGATTCTCTTTGTGGGTTTATTTTCTCTTTCTCTGCTGTTTTTCTTTTATTTGGGGAGGAGGGGAGGAGGGGAGGAGGGGAGAAGGGGAGGAGGGGAGGAGGGGAGAAGGGGAGGAGGGGAGGAGGGGAGGAGGGGAGAAGGGGAGGAGGGGAGGAGGGGAGAAGGGGAGGAGGGGAGGAGGGGAGAAGGGGAGAAGGGGAGGAGGGGAGAAGGGGAGGAGGGGAGAAGGGGAGGAGGGGAGAAGGGGAGGAGGGGAGGAGGGGAGAAGGGGAGGAGGGGAAAAGGGGGAGAAGGGGGAGAAGAAAGAGAATGGAGTAGAGGAGAAAGGGATGGAAGAGGGTGTTCGCTCGTGCAGGGGAAAGAGAGAGGGGGAGGAAGAGAGAAAGATATAGGTTTACGGCCGAGGAGGAAGGGAGGGGAGACCACGTGGAAGAACCATCCCGTCACAACCTTCCCATTAGCATGCATAGGTAATATACTGGTCTTGCCAGTTTACATTGATCTCAAATTAAAACATTCAATCAACCCAATTGTATACAAGTGTATTTACCTCAGGGTTCTGTGCCACACAAATCCAAGTGACTACATCATTTTTTTTTAAATGTCTGTTTTCCTCAAATCCCACCTTTGGTCAATTTGTCAGATTTTTTAAGCAATGTTTTCTGGCAGTGATTCTTCCAACTATAAAACAGACAACTACATGGACAGACAGACTCAGACAGACAGAGACACAAATATACAGAACAGGTACAAAGTGAGAAAGCAAGACAAGAAGAAAGACAAGAAGACTGCCTGCAGACAAGTTACGTATTGAAAGATGGCAGTAGAATCATACATAATAAGAAATCAACTGGAAATCAATCAGTCAATCAATCAACAAAGACAATCAATAAACAGGAACATCAAGGAAATACATTTGGCTTCTTGTTATTAGTTTATTCAATTATTAAGTTCTTAATTATCCAAAAAATCAATAAAATATCTTCGTTGAAGTAGTATCATTCTCTGGGTCCATGTTGGTGCTTTCAATGAAGAACAATCTCTCTGGGGTCAAAGGTCTATCACTACAGAAAGTCCCAAGGACAACACACAGAACAATACTGCTTCAAAAAGACTTACCTACAATAAATAATAAACTATGTACAGGCTGTCATGTTATTCCTCCCCCCAAATAATCATTAAATAAATAAATGAATAAGAGTGGTTGGGTAAAGACATCCTGTTGGTTGTAGCTCTCAGAGCCAGTCTGAGACAGACAGGTGAAGGCTAATGCATAACACAAACTGAAGAACACCACAAGGTTGCAGCTCACCAGGACCATCTATTAGAAGTAGGGTCACTGAGTCTATCCTGGTCAGGTCACGTGGTCAGGATAGACTCCTAGCCTTGGTTAGTTCTAACACCAATATGCATCCTGTCTTGCAGACACATCATACGTGTCATGACAGCTGATGGACACTTATGACTAGTAGCCTAAAGGAAGTTGTGTGGTTGAGGTTGCATTGTCATTGCCTGGGTGATCATGGCAGCTGTGACATGAATCTTCATGACTGGTTATGACTATATAAATGACATCATTGTGTGTTTCACGATGGGCAGCTCCAGGGAAGAGGTGGGTAACCATAACTCTAACCCTTGTCTTGGAGGGATGTAAGTCAGTGTGTGCAGGGTTTTGTTCCAGCCCAGCTTTAACACAAATGATTACAATTAATTGTGGCCACAATGAAGCCCCCCAGAGGTTTCCACCACTGGCCTATAGGGTATTATTATCACTGTCTGTTTGTCCAATCAGAGAGAGCCCCAACCAACAGGAAACTGCTCTACATCAACCACACATATTCTGTCTTATACTGGAGGGGTTGTCAATCATTCAGTAGAAAAATAAACATTGTCCCAACATTGCATAAATAATCAATCAATAAGTTCATGAATTCAAGTCAATAAACCTTTTTTCTATCTTAAAAGTTTTTTTCACACAATCATCAGAGTGAAAGGAGGTTGTTCTCCGTCACATAATAATATTAATAATAATAATAATATTCATAATGAAATTAATAAGAATACTAATAATAATCATAACTGCTATTGTTGTTGTTTTTATTAGTGACACATGCACAGATATTCCAGACCAGTATCTCCAAAATTCCACTATTCTATCATGTCTCTGAACTTCACTACCAGTCCTCCGTTGGGATACACACTTTCCTCTTCAGGAAATACCCACGCTAACTCAAACGTCACACTCCACTCAGGCAGAGTTCTGCTCCATCGCTGTAGTCACCATGAGCAGGAAGATACCGGTTCTGTTCGGTTCTAGTGTTTGGTTCTAGTACTCAGCTCTATTCCCTGATTGACTTCAATGTTCTCCTTAAACCCAGTCAAAGTAGGTCCTTTGCATTATTTTATAACAGTATTCCGATATCCAATATTTGAACGTTCACACTATTTACAATGTTGACATTCCACTATCCTTTTCCTTTTACTTGTGTGGTGATGGAAGCAAATCTAAACGCAATACGCTTCATTTGGGAGCTCAGGAAGATTCCCAAAGGAAAGAGCTGGGACTGAGACGTGTAGAAAACTAAAGAAACTGTTGCAGTGGGGACTGTGAGAGATGGTTTATATCCTCTCTCATTAGTATTTACATCTATATGACAGTAGTGGCCACAAGCCGTTTAAGAGACCTGTGTTTGGCTCCTCACTAATTAGTTACAATTTTGAAGATGTGTTTTTTTTCCCTTCTAAGAATCAGCACCCAATTCAAACAGCTCTAACCTACACCTTTCAGAGAAACATTTTCTCCTCATCTTTTCTCCACAAAGAAAAGCTTGGTATTGTCCCCAAGAGCTGACATCAAAACAACAATCACATCTCAATCTAAATCATCTTTCTGTTGGTACCAAAACTCTCCAGAGCACTCCCTCTTCCTCCAGCCAACTCTAGTTTGGAACCTGGAACAACAGCTCCGGATCCATCTCGTCTAGTGGTTCTGTTTTGGTTCTTGGTGATGCTAAGAGCTCTTTCTGAACAGTAACCAAGGACATTGACGTGTGACAGAGTCCAAAGGCAGCCTCTAATCTGTTGGATGGCATCAGTGCAAAGGGATTCGCTACTACAGCTCTGTCTCTTCACCATTCACTCCATGACACGGACCCTGTCAGTCATGATGCACAGTCAAGCAGACTACAAGGAGCTCCATGCCCTGAGTCTTCTCTGGCCCAGCACCAGCCGTGTCCTAGGTTCAGTGCAAAGTCTATACAGTTCACTATAGGACAGGTACTCCATAGTATTCTGAAGAAACATATGGAAAGACAGAGTAGGAAGCACACTATCTTACTGTACAGTACATTCCTTTAACTGTGCAGTGCTGTGTGTGTGGCCGACAGGCCTGCAGCCTTTATGTGCCTTGGACATCTGGAGACACGGCAACATAGTAACATTGTTGTCTTTCTAACTGTGTTAGGAGGGTTCAAGTAGATTTCACTGCAGTGGTTATGTTGCAGAGAGACAATTAGGATTTCAATCATTTTGGGGGATAATTGAATAGGTGTAATTTTTAGGGGGTTATGATGAACACAACCTACTAAAGTTGCTCTGTATTCGTGCAGTTAGTTCTATAAGTGTTGTGGATGCTCGATGTGAATGACATAAGAGGAGAGGGTATAACGTGTGAGTGTTTCTGTTCTTCAAGTTATGGGGTTGATATTATTCTATATGATGTGTTGAGTGTAAGCTGTAAACAGAGTAGTTCTCCCATTGAGAGATAGTGTTGTAAAAACAGTGATTTGATATATATTATTTTATCATTCACTTATAAATAGATTTTTGTGTTGTCATGATTGTTTTCTTTGTTAGAAAATCATTGTTGTCATGATAACGTTTTATTACTATAGATTTAATGATCATTATCATATTTGACGCTGGACTGGATAAAGTCGTTTGTTTAAAAAGCATGCATGTTACAATTCCCTCCTCCTCCGTTTCCTCTTCCTGATACAAATGTCTCAATCTCAGCTGCTCCTCTTCTTTTTATCATCCCCTCATACCTCCTTTTTCTCGCTCAGTCTTTTCTCCCTCCCTCTATTCATCCCTCCCTCCTCCTTCTCTCTGGGAATGTAAGGCTTCCAAAAAAAAGTTGTCCATTGGACCAGCTGTTGTCACTGCGTGACTCTGTTTCCAAATCTTCCTCCTCTGCTCTTCAGTGGTCACAAGAGTTTATATCCCATCAAAAATGTGTTTGATACCTGAAAAGGAACATATTTATTGATAAATATTTAATTATTAGGCTCAGTCATTCCTGACGCCGAGGGTCAGTCTGTCAATCAGTTGGTTGCCATGGCAGCAACAGTGGACCCCTGCTTCTCTTCCTTCTCCTCCAGCATCTGGATGGCTCCACAGCTGACATCAGAGACCTTCCGCTCTGTGATTTGCTGTGCTGGTGGTTGCCCCGGACTACTGCGCCCCGGACTACGTTGCCCAGGACTACTGCCCCCGGAGGTGATGGCTTCATCTCTCTGTGTTAGAGTGGCAGACTCCGGCTCCATGCAAAGTGTCACCTCCTCGTCCTGTTCAGAGGACAGAGCAGGGGCTTGGTCAGATAGAAATGTTTAGAATATAACAGATACCACATGATTCTCTGACCGCGGAGAGGAGAAAGCAAGGGGTTATTCATGAGTTCAGATGGAAATGTCTCCCTGTTGTACAGTACCAGTCAAAAGTTGACACACCTACTCATTCAAGGTTTTTTTTAATTTTCACTATTTTCTACATTGTAGAATAATAGTGAAGACATTAAAACTACGAAATAACATATGGAATCATGTAGTATGACAGCTTTGCATACTCTTGACATTCTCTCAACCAGCTTCACCTGGAATGCTTTTCGAACTGACTTGACGGAGCTGCCACGTATGCTGAGTACTTGTTGGCTGCTTTTCCTTCACTCTGCTCTCCAACTCATCCCAAACCATCTCAACTGGGTTGAGGTCTGGTGATTGTGGAGGTCAGGTCATCTGGTAAAGTACTCCATCACTCTCCTTAAATTAAATAGCATTTACACAGCCTGTAGGTGTGTTGGGTCATTGTCCTGTTGAAAAACAAATGATAATCCCACTAAACGCAAACCAGATGGGGTGGTGTATCGCTGCAGAATGCTGTGGTAGCCATGCTGGTTAAGTGTGCCTTGAATTACAAGTAAATCACTGACAGTGTCACCAGCAAAGCACACCATCACACCTCCTCCTCCATGCTTCATGGTGGGAACCGCACATGCAGAGATCATCTGTTCAACTACTCTGCGTCTCACAAAGACGGTTTTGGTTGGAACCAAAAATCTCAAATTTGGACTCATCAGACCAAAGGACAGATTTCCACCGGTCTAATTTCCATCGCTCATGTTTCTTGGCCCAAGTAAGTCTCTTCTTCTTATTGCTGTCCTTTACTAGTGTTTCTACTGAAGGCCTGATTCACGCAGTCTACTCAGTTGATGGTGAGATGTTGTCTGTTACTTGAACTCTGTGAAGCATTTATTTGGGCTGCAATTTCTGATGCTGGTAACTCTAATCATCATCATCATCAAATCATCATCAAATGTATTTATATAGCCCTTCGTACATCAGCTGATATCTCATAGTGCTGTACAGAAACCCAGCCTAAAACCCCAAACAGCAAGCAATGCAGGTGTAGAAGCACAGAATGACCTTATCCTCTGCAGCAGAGGTAACTCTGGGTCTTCCTTTCCTGTGGCGGTCCTCATCAGAGCCAGTTTCATCATAGCACTTGTTGGTTTTTGCGACTGCAATTGAAGAAACTTTCAAAGATCTTGAAATTTTACAGATTGACTGACCTTCATGGAAAGATGGAAGGTTGTTTCTTTTTGCTTATTTGAGCTGTTCTTGCCATAATATATATTTTTTATTTTACCTTTATTTAACTAGGCAACTAGGCAAGTCAAGTTAAGAATTCTTATTTTCAATGACGGCCTAGGAACAATGTTCAGGGGCAGAATGACAGATTAGTACCTTGCCAGCTCAGGGATTTGAACTTGCAACCTTCCAGTTACTAGTCCAACGCTCTAACCACTAGGCTACCCTGCCGCCTCGGCAGGACTTGGTCATTTACCAAATAGGGCTATCTTCTGTATACCCACCCTACCTTATCACAACACAACTGGCTCAAACGCATTAAGAAGGAAAGAATTCCCACAAATTAACTTTCAACAAGGCACACCTGTTAATTGAAATGCATTCCAGGTGACTTCCTCATGAAGCTGATTGAGAGAATGACAAGAGTGTGCAAAGCTGTCATCAAGGCAAAGGGTGGCTACGTTGAAGAATCTGAAATATAAAATATATTTTGATTTGTTCAACACTTTTTGGTAACTACATGATTCCATGTGTTATTTCATAATTTTGATGCTCTCACTATTATTCTACAATGTAGAAAATAGTTTATTTTTATTTTTATAAAGCATCAAGGATGTACCTATCTGCACTGATATGACCTCAGCGCCCATTTAAAAAAAGAAATCTCTCTGGATTAAATGCATAGAAATATAATAAATAGAATGTATCAATCATTGTCTTGAATGAGGACTCCCGTTCTATTCATTTTATTTCTATGCATTTAATCCTATCCGATAGACGAAATCCAGATAGATAACTTTTGAAAAACTGGGCCATGATGACCCTGTGACCTGATATGACCTCACCTTCAGTTCATCTTCCTCCTCCTGCTGCTCCAGCAGATGGGAATGGTCTGTCCCCGCCCCCTCATCCCCAGACGGAACATTCAAAGCCGCCTCCACCACCGCTGCCACGCCTATGTTGTACCCTCCAATATCCGCTTGATAGGACTCTGTCTGACCCGCCCCCCACAGGTCCACCAATGGGGCGTGGGTAGCAGGGGCCAGGCTGTGGATGGTGCTGTTGGGCGTGGCTTGCAACGAGTGGTTGGCGCTGTGCAGCCTTTGCTCCAGAGACTGTTGAGAGAAGGACGAGACAATGAGGAGACTTAGGTAGGTAGAGGTTCCCCTTCACCACTGATACAGGATAAGATATTTGTTTATCCCCCTAATGGTAAAGAATCTGGAAATATGATCCTAAATCTGTGGATAAGGGATGTTTCTTCCTTTAAGCGTAATGTTGGATTGAAAGGGACAGGGTAATTTTGTTGTCTAAGAAGGGAGTTACAATAATGTATTGATGAATAATGTATTGATCAGTATTCTTGTCTCGTTCAAAATACCCCAGAGAAAAAAGAGAAAAACCCACGTCAGCCACCAGACTACGCCATGAATGAATATGGTCTATCCATGGAAATAGATTGTTATTACTTCCCTCTCATATTAGACTGTTGATTTTCCCTCACCTGTTGTTGCTGATACAGGAGCTGCTGTTGCTGGTAGTGCTGTATCTGTTGTAGCTGCTGCAGCTGCTGGAGCTGACTCTGCTGCTGTAGGTTGAACTGCTGCTGCTGCTGCTGCTGCTGCAACGCGTTCCCATCATACCCATCACAGGAAGTCCCGCCCTGCTGCATCACGTAGGAGCCAGCAGCGGGAGAGGCCACTCCGGAGGGCTCGTTGCTGATTGGCTCCCAGGCGTCAGAGGAGGAGAGGCAGTAGAGGCCCTGGGCGACATAGGTGTTGGGCCACATGTCCGCAGAGGAGTGGTGCAATATCTGGTCTGAGAGGATGAAAAGAACGAGAAAATAGAAGCGGGATAAGTGGTAGATTGTCCTTGACGGATGCACTACATTGGACCTCATGGACATCAAACGGCAAATAAATCTACAATGCTGACATCAGCCTTTTCCCGAAAGAGGAAACCTGAAGAGGAATCGTGTGATATCCCTGGGGGACACCCCAACTCTCTCATACCCAAATATATCCTTGAGAAAATGACTACTTGAACCATCCCCAGACAGACCCCAAGTGTAGCTACACCGAGTAGTCCAATACATCAGCACTATGACTCTGTATAGCCATTGGGGAGTCTGTCTGCGCTGCATTAAAATGACATATAATTCAGTCAATAGCACGGCTGATATGAATAAGGGAAAGTCATGGTAGTTTTTGCCATCTCATATTCCAATCTGGTTTTGTTACGGATGAACAAGGCGACTAATATCCCCCACTGACTGATAACAACATTAAAACTTTTGAAGTATGGTAGCCATTTTGTGTGAAGGAGGAAAATAAATGGAAGAATATATCAGTTTATGTGTTGCCAATGCTGTTATGTACAAAAAGGTGGTCAAACACAAAAGGATGGGGTAAATCACACTTATTCACAGAAATGTCTTCGGGACATTGGCCAAACAAGTTTCTGATAGAGGAATGGTGTATATAAACTCAGCAAAAAAAGAAACATCAATTTTTCAGGAACCTGTCTTTCAAAGATAATTAGTAAAAATCCAAATAACTTCACAGATCTTCATTGTAAAGGGTTTAAACACTGTTTCCCATGCTTGTTTAATGAACCATGAACAATTAATGAACATGCACATGTGGAACGGTCGTTAAGACACTAACAGCTTACAGACGGTATGCAGGGTCACAGTTATCGTCACAGTTAATGACCAACTTAGGACAGTAAAGAGGCCTTTCTACTGACTCTGAAAAACACCAAAAGAAAGATGCCCAGGGTCCGTGCTCATCTGCGTGAATGTGCCTTAGACATGCTGCAAAGAGGCATAAGGACTGCAGATGTGGCCAGGGAAAAAAATTGCAATATCCGTACTGTGAGATGCCTAAGACAGCACTACAGGGAGACAGAATGGACAGCTAATCATCCTCGCAGTGGCAGACCACGTGTAACAACACCTGGACAGGATTGTTACATCCAAACATCACACCTGAGAGACAGTTACAGGATGGAAACAACAACTGCCAGAGTTACACCAGGAATGCACAATCCCTCCATCAGTGCTCAGACTGTCTGCAATAGGCTGAGAGAGGCTGGACTGAGGGCTTGTAGGCATCACTGGCAACAACGTCACCTATGGGTCAAACCCACCGTCGCTGGACCAGACAAAAAGTGCTCTTCACTGACGAGTCGAGGTTTTGTCTCACCAGGGGTGATGTCGGATTCACGCTTATTGTTGAAGGAATGAGCATTACACTGAGCCCTATACTCTGGAGCTGGACCGATTTGGAGGTGGAGGGTCCGTCATGGTCTGGGGCAGTGTTTCACAGCATCATCAGACTGAGCTTGTTGTCATTGCAGGCAATCTAAACACTGTGCATTTACAGACATCCTCCTCCCTCATGTGGTACCCTTCCTGCAGGCTCATCCTGACATGACCCTCCAGCATGACAATGCCACTAGCCATACTGCTCGTTCTGTGAGTGATTTCCTGCAAGACAAGAATGTCAGTGTTCTGCCATGGCCAGCGAAGAGCCCGGATCTGGCCTGGTTTAGATCTTATCTGTCAGAAAGATATCAGTTTGTCTCTGTGAATGGTTTGTCCTCTGACAAATCAACTGTACATTTCGGTGTTCCTAAAGGTTCCGTTTTAGGACTTTTGTTTTCACTATATATTTTACCTCTTGGGGATGTCATTCGAAAACATAATGTTAACTTTCACTGCTATGTGAATGACACACAGCTGTACATTTCAATGAAACATAGTGAAGCCCCAAAATTGCCCTCGCTAGAAGCCTGTGTTTCAGACATAAGGAAGTGGATGGCTGCCAACTTTCTACTTTAAAACTCGGACAAAACAGAGATGCTTGTTCTAGGTCCCAAGAAACAAAGAGAGATCTTCTGTTGAATCTGACAATTAATCTTAATGGTTGTACAGTCGTCTCAAATAAAACTGTGAAGGACCTCGGCGTTACTCTGGACCCTGATCTCTCTTTTGACGAACATATCAAGACTGTTTCAAGGACAGATTTTTTCCATCTACGTAACATTGCAAAAATCAGAAACTTTCTGTCCAAAAATGATGCAGAAAAATTAATCCATGCTTTTTTTACTTCTACGTTAGACTACTGCAATGCTCTACTTTCTGGCTACCTGGATAAAGCACTAAATAAACTTCAGTTAGTGCTAAATACGGCTGCTAGAATCCTGACTAGAACCAAAAAATGTGATCATATTACTCCCTACACTGGCTTCCTGTCAAGGCAAGGGCTAATTAAGGTTTTACTGCTAACCTACAAAGCATTACATGGGCTTGCTCCTACCTATCTCTCTGATTTGGTCCTATCGTACATACCTACACGTACGCTACGATCACAAGACGCAGGCCTAATTGTCCCTAGAATTTCTAAGCAAACAGCTGGAGACAGGGCTTTCTCCTATAGAGCTCCATTTTTATGGAATGGTCTGCCTACCCATGTGAGCGACGCAAACTCGGTCTCAACCTTTAAGTCTTTACTGAAGACTCATCTCTTCAGTGGGTCATATGATTGAGTGTAGTCTGGCCCAGGAGTGGGAAGGTGAACGGAAAGGCTCTGGAGCAACGAACAGCCCTTGCTGTCTCTGCCTGGCCGGTTCCCCTCTTTCCACTGGGATTCTCTGCCTCTAACCCTATTACAGGGGCTGAGTCACTGGCTTACTGGTGCTCTTTCATGCTGTCCCTAGGAGGGGTGCGTCACTTGAGTGGGTTGAGTCATTGATGTGATCTTCCTTTCTGGGTTGGCGCCCCCCCTTGGGTTGTGCCGTGGCAGAGATCTTTGTGGGCTATACTCGGCCTTGTCTCAGGATGGTAAGTTGGTGGTTGAAGATATCCCTCTAGTGTTGTGGGGGCTGTGCTTTGGCAAAGTGGGTGGGGTTATATCCTTCCTGTTTGGCCCTGTCCGGGGGTATCATCGGATGGGGCCACAGTGTCTCCTGACCCCTCCTGTCTCAGCCTCCAGTATTTATGCTGCAGTAGTTTATGTGTCGGGGGGCTAGGGTCAGTTTGTTATATCTGGAGTACTTCTCCTGTCTTATCCGGTGTCCTGTGTGAATTTAAGTATGCTCTCTCCAATTCTCTCTTTCTTTCTCTCTCTCGGAGGACCTGAGCTCTAGGACCATGCCTCAGAACTACCTGGCATGATGACTCCTTGCTGTCCCCAGTCCACCTGGCCGTGCTGCTGCTCCACTTTCAACTGTTCTGCCTGCGGCTATGGAATCCTGACCTGTTCACCGGACGTGCTACCTGTCCCAGACCTATTATTTTGACCATGCTGGTCATTTATGAACATTTGAACATCTTGGCCATGTTCTGTTATAATCTCCACTCCACCTCCAATGCTTGCTGTTTGGGGTTTTAGGCTGGGTTTCTGTACAGCACTTTGAGATATCAGCTGATGTACGAAGGGCTATATAAATACATTTGATTTGATTTGATTGATCTCAATCCCCTTGAACACGTCTGGGACCTGTTGGATTGGAGGGTGAGGGCTAGGGCCATTCCCCCCCAGAAATGTCTGGGAACTTGCAGGTGCCTTGGTGGAAGAGTGGGGTAACATCTCACAACAAGAACTGACAAATCTGATGCAGTCCATGAGGAGGAGATGCAGTGCAATACTTAATGCAGCTGGTGGCCACCCCAGATACTCACTGTTACTTTGGATTTTGACCCCCCTTTGTTCAGGGACACATTATTCCATTTCTGTTAGTCACATGTCTGTGAAACTTGTTCAGTTTATGTGTTGGTTGTTGAATTTGTTCATACAAATATACGTTAAGTTTGCTGAAAATAAACGCAGTTGACAGTGAGAGGACGTTTCTTTTTTTGCTGAGTTTACATAATCTGACAAAAGAGCCTCATGGTGTGCTGAGTTGATATGGCGGTACTAAGAGTTAGCAAGCATCATGCCGGCAACCTCACATGACATCACTTTAATGATGACTCAAAACTGTCAAAATACATCCAGAGACAGCCTTTTAATAAGAACATTCAATGGTGATTTTACTTCAGGTAATATAATTACATTAAATAACTGGCCTGAAGTTGTAATACAACCAATGATCATCACACAGCCTCAAGGCCATTTGTTATTTCTCAATAACAAACCACAGGGAGAAAAAAACATTATGATTTCAACATGTCTCCATGTCTGAACGCCTCTTTGCATGAGAAGAAATACAGGAGCACTGTAATGGACAGCACAGCAATGTGGAATAATAATGACCAAGTGGACTATTTATACAGTTGAAATCCCTTGCATTCCCCCAGGCTGTGTTTGCGAATATGAAATTAGCACGGAGTTAACCCTCCAGGCTGAGACGGAATAAGATGCCTTCGTTACTGAGCAAAATGACGCATAATGTAGCCCACACACTACACTCCAGCTTTGCCTGATCTCAAGCCTGTGCATAAACGTGTGTGTCTGCACATTGTAGACAAGGTTCCGCAGTGCAGGATCCTATTTAGCTCCTTAAACTATCCCTTATTAAACTTGGTTGCCCTAGTTGATTGGTGCTACTGAAGTTTGTCAAGCATATTTATAGTCCTTTACCTCGACTGACATGCTGGTTTAGAGGCCATATTTATAGTCCTTTACCTCAACTGACATATGGTTGTTTAGAGGCCATATTTATAGTCCTTTACCTCAACTGACATATGGTTGTTTAGAGGCCATATTTATAGTCCTTTACCTCAACTGACATATGGTTGTTTAGAGGCCATATTTATAGTCCTTTACCTCAACTGACATATGGTTGTTTAGAGGCCATATTTATAGTCCTTTACCTCAACTGACATATGGTTGTTTAGAGCCCATATTTATAGTCCTTTACCTCAACTGACATATGGTTGTTTAGAGCCCATATTTATAGTCCTTTACCTCAACTGACATATAGTTGTTTAGAGGTCATATTTGTAGTCCCTTATCTCGGCTGATACATGCTGGTTTAGAGGCCATATTTGTAGTCCCTTACCTCGGCTGGTGATGCTCTCCTGGTTAACCTCGCTGAGGTGGGCCACACTGCCCTGGTTGGACCCTGACCTCAGGCTCTCTCCATCCATGGAGGTCCAGGCCATGAGCGTTGCCTGGGAGATGGCAAACTGCTGCAGGATACCTGGAGTGCAGAGGGTAAGTCAGGGTCATTGTAACAGCTCAGTTGGCTGCTGCATTCCCTCAGCGCCTTAATGATTTAATATCTATGGCTAATTTAAATAAAGATTTAATATGTAGTCTATTTACTATCTATGGTTATGCTCTGCCTAGGCCAATATCGACATATTTAGCTGGTGTTATGCCATGCTGATTAGCTGACCTATAAACAGTCTGGTTATGATGTGGCGTTCAACAGATGAGAACCCTTTTTCCCAAAGGCTTCATTTTGTGAGGGTTTCCTCTGAACACCACCCTGGGGGTATAAATCAGCATCAACAACTCCTATTGCTTCTGTCTCCCCCACAGTGACAAATTCCCCTCCCCCTCTGACCTGCGGCAAAGCGAGCCTCTTTCTCCCCATCGCTGAGGTCGCTGTAGGCGTCACTCTCCAACCGTCTCTCCATCTCCTGCTCTGCCGTGGACTTGCGTGGGACGGACACGCCCCCCGGGCCCACCACAGACATGTCCCAGTTCTGCCACTCGATCATGTGTGCCATCCGGCCTTGGGCCATGGATGTAGGCTTGGTCACCTTGTCCTTCATGGAGCGATTCACACCTGGGGAGGGAGGAGAAGTGAAGAGGGATGTAGGGATTGATGTGGGTATTGGGGAGGGTTAGAAGGGTGACAGTGGATAAAGGGAGGGTTGGAGGGATATTAAGGGGTTTACAGAAGGGGTGAATGTGGAGTTTGGGGGAGTTAGGAGACAGGCATCAGATTGGAGAGAGAGGGGGGAAGGAAACAGATGAGATATTATGTTATTATTCCACATTTAGGTCTGTCTGATCCTGTCAGTATTTAGCTGGTGCTGATAAGGGCCTCTGGATGGGTGGTTAAATGAGCGGCTTAATGAACATGTTTTAGATTCATGGCTAAATGAATAGGGAGGAGATGCTTATAATGTAGATGAGATGACGCGTGGTACCGAGGAGGATGATGGGGCACAGGGAGGAGCAAATGGATATGTCTACTCTGGGAGAAGTGCATCATGGGACAGAGGAGGTTAATTGGGGTGAGATGGCCAGAGGGGTGTCAGTAATGAGAGGTTGGCTTGTTGACATGATAGCTTTCACACCTCTGCTAAGCTGCCTGCGCTGGCTAAGCAGAAACCCCACTCCCCCTGCAGTGTCTGTTAAGACATCCTCAGCTGATGCATACAGTGCACTGCGGAAGACACTCTACTTTAGAAATCATGTTCCGCCATGACGGTCTGTATTCTGTCTGCTGGTTACATTATGGCTTTGCTCAGTAATTAATGTGTCCAAGTCAATATATGATGAGTTAGCAGTTCACTACATTCCAATACACTTCACTGCACATAACAACTGCACCACACTGCGCAGTGCACAATGCACAATGCACATTACACAGTTATACACACTGTAACACACAGACACAAACTCAGACTACACTCAGAGACAGTAGACACATCACACAGACACTAGAGTAGTTCAACGCTGCTTAACAACCACTTAACAGACAAACAACTACACCTCCCACTCACCTCTTGTTAACTCAACAAGCCACATAACAATGTACTATGGGTAGTGTATTTTTTTATAGGGTTTTCGTTAGGTTTAAGTGCTATTCCACCAATGACTGGGGGGTCAGCCATTGACGAGTATTATCATTATGGTGAGAGGAAGTGAATCAGGGGAACCCACTCTGGGGCCATGTTGGCTCCAGCGCCTGTCCAGGCGGGAGCTGACATGGGGTCAGTTTACCAGTTACAGGACAGACACACACCTGACACACCTGTCAGTGAGGACTTAGCCAGAGCACCGATCCCATAGTTATTGGAGTTGTTCCTCTTCAGACGAGGCAGGATGGACGTGGTGTCTTCCATAGACAGCTAGAGGAGCGAGGGAAGAAGATGGCAGAGAGATGGAGGAAGAGATGTGTGCCAGAGAAGCACATAGAGTTCAGAGGGTAGGTGAGAGGAGAAGTTAGGTAGATATTGGGTTAATACAGCGTCAAAAAGAAACAATGTCATCATTTGACAACAAAAAAAACATTTCCCAAGTTCGTTGTTCGAACAACTTCCTGCTTGACAGTTCTGAAGTGCATTATGGGAAGTGTTGCGAGAGTTAACGATACGGTATAGAGAGAGTTAGATGGGAGGGGGAGTGAGGGGACGAAGTAGTAGGTTACCTAAGGTGAGTTAAATCAAGTAAATCAAAACAAATAGAGAAACATAAGATAGAGAAATAAAGGTAGATGAAGGAATGATGTCACAACACTTACATTGATTCCTTCCCATGAAAAGTCTGAACATCCATGCTGAAGGAGAAAAATAGGAGGAGAGAGGGATGGGGAAAGAAGGAGCAGGAGAGAGGAAGAGAGTGGGAACAAGAGAGAAGGAGAGAAAGACGTACACATGCATGGAAGAAATGGGAGGAGACAAAGAGGAGGACGAGAGTAGTGATAGTGACAGGGGTAGAGTAGTATAACCAACATGCAGAAATAGAAAGAAGGATAGGAGAGGGAAAGAGGGAGAAGAATGCCGAGAGACACATATAGGGTTTTAGAGGAGAAGAGTCAAAGACCAGAAACAGAGAGGAGAAGAGTCAAAGACCAGAAAGACAGAGGAGAAGAGTCAAAGACCAGAAAGACAGAGGAGAGGAGACAAAGACCAGAAAGACAGAGGAGAGGAGACAACGACCAGAAAGACAGGGGAGAGGAGACAAAGACCAGAAAGACAGAGGAGAAGAGACAAAGACCAGAAAGACAGAGGAGAAAAAGACCAGAAAGACAGAAGAGAGGAGACAAAGACCAGAAAGATAGAGGAGGAGAGGAGACAAAGACCAGAAAGACAGAGGAAGAGAGGAGACAAAGACCAGAAAGACAGAGGAGGAGAGGAGACAAAGACCAGAAAGACAGAGGAGGAGAGGAGACAAAGACCAGAAAGACAGAGGAGAGGAGACAAAGACCAGAAAGATAGAGGAGGAGAGGAGATAAAGACCAGAAAGATAGAGGAGAAGAGTCAAAGACCAGAAAGACAGAGGAGAAGAGTCAAAGACCAGAAAGACAGAGGAGAAGAGTCAAAGACCAGAAAGACAGAGGAGAAGAGTCAAAGACCAGAAAGACAGAGGAGAAGAGTCAAAGACCAGAAAGACAGAGGAGAAGAGTCAAAGACCAGAAAGAGAGAGGAGAAGAGTCAAAGACCAGAAAGACACAGGAGAAGAGTCAAAGACCAGAAAGACAGAGGAGAAGAGTCAAAGACCAGAAAGAGAGAGGAGACGAGTCAAAGACCAGAAAGACAGAGGAGAGGAGATAAAGACCAGAAAGACAGAGGAGAAGAGTCAAAGACCAGAAAGACAGAGGAGAAGAGTCAAAGACCAGAAAGACAGAGGAGAAGAGTCAAAGACCAGAAAGAGAGAGGAGAAGAGTCAAAGACCAGAAAGACAGAGGAGAAGAGTCAAAGACCAGAAAGACAGAGGAGAAGAGTCAAAGACCAGAAAGACAGAGGAGAAGAGTCAAAGACCAGAAAGACAGAGGAGAAGAGTCAAAGACCAGAAAGACAGAGGAGAAGAGTCAAAGACCAGAAAGACAGAGGAGAGGAGACAAAGACCAGAAAGACAGAGGAGAGGAGACAACGACCAGAAAGACAGGGGAGAGGAGACAAAGACCAGAAAGACAGAGGAGAAGAGTCAAAGACCAGAAAGACAGAGGAGAAGAGTCAAAGACCAGAAAGACAGAGGAGAAGAGTCAAAGACCAGAAAGACAGAGGAGAGGAGACAAAGACCAGAAAGACAGAGGAGAGGAGACAACGACCAGAAAGACAGGGGAGAGGAGACAAAGACCAGAAAGACAGAGGAGAAGAGACAAAGACCAGAAAGACAGAGGAGAAAAAGACCAGAAAGACAGAAGAGAGGAGACAAAGACCAGAAAGATAGAGGAGGAGAGGAGACAAAGACCAGAAAGACAGAGGAAGAGAGGAGACAAAGACCAGAAAGACAGAGGAGAAGAGTCAAAGACCAGAAAGACAGAGGAGAAGAGTCAAAGACCAGAAAGACAGAGGAGAGGAGACAAAGACCAGAAAGACAGAGGAGAGGAGACAACGACCAGAAAGACAGGGGAGAGGAGACAAAGACCAGAAAGACAGAGGAGAAGAGACAAAGACCAGAAAGACAGAGGAGAAAAAGACCAGAAAGACAGAAGAGAGGAGACAAAGACCAGAAAGATAGAGGAGGAGAGGAGACAAAGACCAGAAAGACAGAGGAAGAGAGGAGACAAAGACCAGAAAGACAGAGGAGGAGAGGAGACAAAGACCAGAAAGACAGAGGAGGAGAGGAGACAAAGACCAGAAAGACAGAGGAGAGGAGACAAAGACCAGAAAGATAGAGGAGGAGAGGAGATAAAGACCAGAAAGATAGAGGAGGAGAGGAGACAAAGACCAGAAAGATAGAGGAGGAGAGGAGACAAAGACCAGAAAGATAGAGGAGGAGACGAGACAAAGACCAGAAAGATAGAGGAGGATGAGAGTCAATTACCAGAAAGAGAGAGGAGGAGAAGAGTCAAAGACCAGAAAGATAGAGGAGGAGAGGAGTCAAAGACCAGAAAGATAGAGGAGATGAGTCAAAGACCAGAAAGACAGAGGAGGAGAGACAATGACCAGAAAGTCAGAGGAGAGGAGACAAAGCCCATAAAGACAGAGGAGAGGATACAAAGCCCAGAAAGATAGAGGAGATAAGACAAAGCCCAGAAAGACAGAGGAGAAGAGACAAAGACCAGAAAGACAGAGGAGAGGAGACAAAGACCAGAAAGACAGAGGAGGAGAAGGGTCAAAGACCAGAAAGACAGAGGAGAAGGGTCAAAGACCAGAAAGATAGAGGAGAGGAGACAAAGACCAGAAAGACAGGGGAGAGGAGACAAAGACCAGAAAGACAGAGGAGAAGAGACAAAGACCAGAAAGACAGAGGAGAGGAGACAAAGACCAGAAAGACAGAGGAGGAGAAGGGTCAAAGACCAGAAAGACAGAGGAGAAGGGTCAAAGACCAGAAAGATAGAGGAGAGGAGACAAAGACCAGAAAGACAGGGGAGAGGAGACAAAGACCAGAAAGACAGAGGAGAAGAGACAAAGACCAGAAAGACAGAGGAGAGGAGACAAAGACCAGAAAGACAGAGGAGAGGAGTCAAAGACCAGAAAGACAGAGGAGGATGAGAGTCAAAGACCAGAAAGACAGAGGAGAGGAGACAAAGACCAGAAAGACAGAGGAGAGGAGACAAAGACCAGAAAGACAGAGGAGATGAGACAAAGACCAGAAAGATAGAGGAGATGAGACAAAGACCAGAAAGATAGAGGAGATGAGACAATGACCAGAAAGACAGAGGAGAAGAGTCAAAGACCAGAAAGACAGAGGAGGAGAGGAGTCAAAGACCAGAAAGACAGAGGAGGAGAAGAGTCAAAGACCAGAAAGACAGAGGAGGAGAAGAGTCAAAGACCAGAAAGACAGAGGAGGAGAGGAGTCAAAGACCAGAAAGACAGAGGAGGAGAAGAGTCAAAGACCAGAAAGACAGAGGAGGAGAAGAGTCAAAGACCAGAAAGACAGAGGAGGAGAGGAGACAAAGACCAGAAAGACATAGGAGGAGAGGAGACAAAGACCAGAAAGACAGAGGAGGAGAGAAAACAAAGACCAGAAAGACATAGGAGGAGAGGAGACAAAGACCAGAAAGACAGAGAATGAGTGACAAAGACCAGAAAGATAGAGGAGGAGAGACAAAGACCAGAAAGACAGAGGAGGAGAGGAGACAAAGACCAGAAAGACATAGGAGGAGAGGAGACAAAGACCAGAAAGACAGAGAATGAGTGACAAAGACCAGAAAGATAGAGGAGGAGAGACAAAGACCAGAAAGACAGAGGAGAGGAGACAAAGCCCAGAAAGACAGAGGAGAGGAGACAAAGCCCAGAAAGATAGAGGAGATGAGACAAAGACCAGAAAGATAGAGGAGATGAGACAAAGACCAGAAAGATAGAGGAGGAGAGACAATGACCAGAAAGACAGAGGAGGAGAGACAATGACCAGAAAGACAGAGGAGGAGAAGGGTCAAAGACCAGAAAGACAGAGGAGGAGAGGAGACAAAGACCAGAAAGACAGAGGAGGAGAGGAGACAAAGACCAGAAAGACAGAGGAGGAGAGGAGACAAAGACCAGAAAGACAGAGGAGGAGAGGAGACAATGACCAGAAAGACAGAGGAGGAGAAGGGTCAAAGACCAGAAAGACAGAGGAGAAGGGTCAAAGACCAGAAAGATAGAGGAGAGGAGACAAAGACCAGAAAGACAGGGGAGAGGAGACAAAGACCAGAAAGACAGAGGAGAAGAGACAAAGACCAGAAAGACAGAGGAGAGGAGACAAAGACCAGAAAGACAGAGGAGAGGAGTCAAAGACCAGAAAGACAGAGGAGGATGAGAGTCAAAGACCAGAAAGACAGAGGAGAGGAGACAAAGACCAGAAAGACAGAGGAGAGGAGACAAAGACCAGAAAGACAGAGGAGATGAGACAAAGACCAGAAAGATAGAGGAGATGAGACAAAGACCAGAAAGATAGAGGAGATGAGACAATGACCAGAAAGACAGAGGAGAAGAGTCAAAGACCAGAAAGACAGAGGAGGAGAGACAATGACCAGAAAGACAGAGGAGGAGAAGAGTCAAAGACCAGAAAGACAGAGGAGGAGAAGAGTCAAAGACCAGAAAGACAGAGGAGGAGAGGAGTCAAAGACCAGAAAGACAGAGGAGGAGAAGAGTCAAAGACCAGAAAGACAGAGGAGGAGAAGAGTCAAAGACCAGAAAGACAGAGGAGGAGAGGAGACAAAGACCAGAAAGACATAGGAGGAGAGGAGACAAAGACCAGAAAGACAGAGGAGGAGAGAAAACAAAGACCAGAAAGACATAGGAGGAGAGGAGACAAAGACCAGAAAGACAGAGAATGAGTGACAAAGACCAGAAAGATAGAGGAGGAGAGACAAAGACCAGAAAGACAGAGGAGGAGAGGAGACAAAGACCAGAAAGACATAGGAGGAGAGGAGACAAAGACCAGAAAGACAGAGAATGAGTGACAAAGACCAGAAAGATAGAGGAGGAGAGACAAAGACCAGAAAGACAGAGGAGAGGAGACAAAGCCCAGAAAGACAGAGGAGAGGAGACAAAGCCCAGAAAGATAGAGGAGATGAGACAAAGACCAGAAAGATAGAGGAGATGAGACAAAGACCAGAAAGATAGAGGAGGAGAGACAATGACCAGAAAGACAGAGGAGGAGAGACAATGACCAGAAAGACAGAGGAGGAGAGGAGTCAAAGACCAGAAAGACAGAGGAGGAGAGGAGACAAAGACCAGAAAGACAGAGGAGGAGAGGAGTCAAAGACCAGAAAGACAGAGGAGGAGAGGAGACAAAGACCAGAAAGACAGAGGAGGAGAGGAGACAAAGACCAGAAAGACAGAGGAGAGGAGACAAAGACCAGAAAGATAGAGGAGAGGAGACAAAGACCAGAAAGACAGGGGAGAGGAGACAAAGACCAGAAAGACAGAGGAGAAGAGACAAAGACCAGAAAGACAGAGGAGAGGAGACAAAGACCAGAAAGACAGAGGAGAAGAGACAAAGACCAGAAAGATAGAGGAGATGAGACAAAGACCAGAAAGATAGAGGAGATGAGACAAAGACCAGAAAGACAGAGGAGGAGAGGAGACAAAGACCAGAAAGACATAGGAGGAGAGGAGACAAAGACCAGAAAGACAGAGAATGAGTGACAAAGACCAGAAAGATAGAGGAGGAGAGACAAAGACCAGAAAGACAGAGGAGAGGAGACAAAGCCCAGAAAGACAGAGGAGAGGAGACAAAGCCCAGAAAGATAGAGGAGATGAGACAAAGACCAGAAAGATAGAGGAGATGAGACAAAGACCAGAAAGATAGAGGAGGAGAGACAATGACCAGAAAGACAGAGGAGGAGAAGAGTCAAAGACCAGAAAGACAGAGGAGGAGAAGAGTCAAAGACCAGAAAGACAGAGGAGGAGAGGAGACAAAGACCAGAAAGACAGAGGAGGAGAGGAGACAAAGACCAGAAAGACAGAGGAGGAGAGGAGACAAAGACCAGAAAGACAGAGGAGAGGAGACAAAGACCAGAAAGACAGAGGAGGAGAGGAGACAAAGACCAGAAAGACAGAGGAGGAGAGGAGACAAAGACCAGAAAGACAGAGGAGAGGAGACAAAGACCAGAAAGACAGAGGAGGAGAGGAGACAAAGACCAGAAAGACAGAGGAGGAGAGGAGACAAAGACCAGAAAGACAGAGGAGGAGAGGAGACAAAGACCAGAAAGACAGAGGAGGAGAGGAGACAAAGACCAGAAAGACAGAGGAGGAGAGGAGACAAAGACCAGAAAGACAGAGGAGAGGAGACAAAGACCAGAAAGACAGAGGAGGAGAGGAGACAAAGACCAGAAAGACAGAGGAGAGGAGACAAAGACCAGAAAGACAGAGGAGGAGAGGAGACAAAGACCAGAAAGACAGAGGAGGAGAGGAGACAAAGACCAGAAAGACAGAGGAGGAGAGGAGACAAAGACCAGAAAGACAGAGGAGGAGAGGAGACAAAGACCAGAAAGGGAGAGAAGGAGAGGAGACAAAGACCAGAAAGACAGAGGAGGAGAAGCGTCAAAGACCAGAAAGATGGAGGAGGAGTAGATTCAAGGTCCAGAGCGACAGAGAGAAGGGAGGGGTTGAAAGGCTGATCAGTTCCATAGTACAGCAGAGTGAATATGTTATGACTGAATGATTCTCTCTCTCCTCTCATTTCCTCCTCTGGTTACTGAGCCAAACACACATCCAAGCCAGTGGGGGGGGCTGATACAGAAGTGTCTGTGTGCAAGCGTGTAGGCGTGTGTGTGAATGTGTGTGTGTGTGAATGTGTGTGTGTGCAAGCGTGTAGGCGTGTGTGTGAATGTGTGTGTGTGTGTGTGAATGTGTGTGTGTGCAAGCGTGTAGGCGTGTGTGTGAATGCGTGCATATGTGTTTATGTGTGCGCGTGTGTGTGTGTGTGCAATCTATGTGTGTGTGGGGGCGTGTGTGTGTGTGCGTGCTTGTGTTATAACTGATGTAAGCTGGCTGATGGTAGCGGTGTCAGTGTCCTCTCTGGTGAGATCTGTGTCTGCAGAGACAGACTGGTGAGATCTGTGTCTGCAGAGACAGACTGGTGAGATCTGTGTCTGCACAGACAGACAGACAGACAGACAGACAGACAGACAGACAGACAGACAGACAGACAGACAGACAGACAGACAGACAGACAGACAGACAGACAGACAGACAGACAGACAGACAGACAGACAGACAGACAGACAGACAGACAGACAGACAGACAGACAGACAGACAGACAGACAGACAGACAGACAGACAGACGGCTGAGGAGCAGGCTAACAGAAGGGGGATGGTGACAGTCTAGATAAGCACCAGCGTCTGTCACACCACCTCTGAGTCCTGTATCAGCTGAATTGTTCCTGACAATACAAGAGCCGGGGCCTTAGAACCAGCAGGACGCTACGGGTGCCATGTCCCCTTACAGATGTGTTCAGTCTCCAGAAAACCTAGCTCTCATGTTCTCTCTCTTATTGTTACACTCTGTCTGTCTGTCTGTCTGTCTGTCTGTCTGTCTGTCTGTCTGTCTGTCTGTCTGTCTGTCTGTCTGTCTGTCTGTCTGTCTGTCTGTCTGTCTGTCTGTCTGTCTGTCTGTCTGTCTGTCTGTCTGTCTGTCTGTCTGTCTGTCTGTCTGTCTGTTTCTCTCCTCTCTCTCGCTTTCTTTTTTGATTACATTTTGAAGGGCAAGTTTGTCAAGAGAAACACATGATCGATCCACAGTACAGTACATTCAGTTTCAATTTAAATGGTCCTCTTTCTCCTGCCAGAAAATCATCCAAGAAGTGCTGAAGATCATTTTAGTAACAGTATCTCAAAAGGAAGGAGAGGAGAGAGGACTTGAAAGGAGAAGTGGAGTGGAAAGGATCTGAGAGGAGAGTAGTGCGGGATCGAGTGAGAGGAGGAGAGGTGGGTGATGCTCCTACTGTTCTACAGTGAGCCAGCACTGAGGCGTGACAGAGAAGCAGCAGACGTCATAGCAACAGCAATGAGCCAACCACAGTGGTTGGTTCTCCTTCCAGCTACAGCCGCCATTTTGAGTGTAGAGGAAGTTAGCAAGCCAACAGCAACATGTGCGCTAGCTAGCTACTCTACAAGCAGATGCAGTAGCACTCATGGCTTCAGTAGTAGAGAGCTAAAGTTGATGTTGGTCACCATCTTGGATCAAGATCCCCATTTGTGGAAGTGAGAACCCCACTGCTGGAGCCATTGGGTGTAACAGGGTGGCTGAGCTGTGTGAATTAAGAGTGATAGTTAAAGTCCTGAATGTCAGGCTTACCTGTTCCCCATCCTTTACTGGCACTCCATCTGCCGCTAAAACAGAGAGAGAGAGAGGGAGAGAGAGAGAGAGAGAGAGAGAGAGAGAGAGAGAGAGAGAGAGAGAGAGAGAGAGAGAGAGAGAGAGAGAGAGAGAGGGAGGGAGGGAGGGAGATAGAGAGAGAGATAGAGAGAGAGAATAAATGAGGAGAGAGAGAAAGAGAGAGAGAACAAGAAGAAGAGAAGAGAGATACGTTGTTTGAATTTGATTTGGCAATGTAAATACAAGTTCCGTCACACTGCCAATAGAGAGAGAGGGAGAAGCATGGTCAGGGGGATAAGGTGTGACTAAACAGTCATAAAACAGTAGGCTAATCATTACTGTCTAACTGTGTTAGAGAGAAGAGCATCATTTCACTGACTGACCACAGGACACTGCTACTCAACATACACCCGCAAATAGAATCACACATAAGTTTACATACACTTAGGTTGGAGTCATTAAAACTTGTTTTTCAACCACTCCACAAATTTCTTGTTAACAAACTATAGTTTTGGCAAGTTGGTTAGGACATCTACTTTGTGCATGACACAAGTCATTTTTCCAAAAATTGTTTACAGACAGATTATTTCACTTATAATTCACTGTATCACAATTCCAGTGGGTCAGAAGGTTACATACACTAAGTTGACTGTGCCTTTAAACAGCTTGGAAAATTCCAGGAAATTATTTCATGGCATTAGAAGCTTCTGATGGGCTAATTGACATAATTTGAGTCAATTGGAGGTGTACCTGTGGATGTATTTCAAGGCCGACCTTCAAACTCAGTGCCTCTTTGCTTGACATCATGGGAAATTAGCCAAGAAAAATAATTGTAGACCTCCACAAGTCTGGTTCTGTCACGTGGGACTAGGTGGGTGCAGGAATCAGACGCAGAGAGTAACTGAGTTGAAGTGCTTTACTCTTGCACACCAAAATAATAAGCCCAACAAAATACAGGGTGCAGGACACTATACAAGACAACCCAAAAACCACAGGGTGTCTAGTAAAGAAAAGATAATCCACCACTACCTAACATGCAAACACATAACATTAAGATAATCCACCACTACCTAACATGCTCACACATAACATTAAGATAATCCACCACTACCTAACATGCACACACATAACATTAAGATAATCCACCACTACCTAACATGCTCACACATAACATTAAGATAATCCACCACTACCTAACATGCACACACATAACATTAAGATAATCCACCACTACCTAACATGCACACACATAACATTAAGATAATCCACCACTACCTAACATGCACACACATAACATTAAGATAATCCACCACTACCTAACATGCACACACATAACATTAAGACAATCCACCACTACCTAACATGCACACACATAACATTAAGATAATCCACCACTACCTAACATGCACACACATAACATTAAGATAATCCACCACTACCTAACATGCACACACATAACATTAAGATAATCCACCACTACCTAACATGCTCACACATAACATTAAGATAATCCACCACTACCTAACATGCACACACATAACATTAAGATAATCCACCACTACCTAACATGCACACACATAACATTAAGATAATCCACCACTACCTAACATGCACACACATAACATTAAGATAATCCACCACTACCTAACATGCACACACATAACATTAAAATAATCCACCACTACCTAACATGCACACACATAACATTAAGATAATCCACCACTACCTAACATGCTCACACATAACATTAAGATAATACACCACTACCTAACATGCACACACGTAACATTAAGACAATCCCACACAAAACAAGGGCGGGTCAAACTACTACATATAGGGAAGCTAATTAAACCAAAATACACACAGGTGAAAGTAATAAGACAAAACCAACCGACAAACGAAAAAGGGATCGGTAGCGGCTAGTAGGACGGCGACGACGACCGCCGAGCACCACCCGAACAGGCAGGGGAGCCAACTTCTAGTAGGACGGCGACGACGACCGCCGAGCACCACCCGAACAGGCAGGGGAGCCAACTTCTAGTAGGACGGCGACGACGACCGCCGAGCACCACCCGAACAGGCAGGGGAGCCAACTTCGGCGGAAGTCGTGACAGGTTCATCCTTGGGAGCAATTTAAATACACCTGAAGGTACCACGTTCATCTGTACAAATAATAAGACCACATAGCCATCATACCGCTCAGGAAGGAGATGCCTTCTGTCTCCTAGAGATGAACGTACTTTGGTGCGATAAGTGCAAATCAATCCCAGAACAACAGCAAAGGACATTGTGAAGATGCTGGAGGAAATAGGTACAAAAGTATCTATATCCACAGTAAAAATTAGTCCAAAATTGAAAGGTTGCTCAGCATGGAAGAAGCACTGCTCCAAAACCGCCATACAAAATCCAGACTACGGTTTGCAACTGCACACGGGGAAAAAGATTGTACTTGGAGAAATGTCCTCAGGTTTGATGAAACAAAAATAGAACTATTTGGCCCAAATGACCATCGTTATGTTTGGAGGAAAAGGGGGGAGGCTTGCAAGCCGAAGAACCACATCCCAACCTTGAAGCACGGGGGTGGCAGCATCATGTTGTGGGGGTTCTTTGCTGCAGAGGGGACTGGTGCACTTCACAAACTAGATGGCATCATGAGGGAGGGAAATTATGTGAATATATTGAAGCAACATCTCAAGACATCAGTCAGGAAGTTAAAGCTTGGTCACAAACGGGTCTTCCAAATCGACAATGACCCCAAGCATACTTCCAAAGTTGTGGCAAAATGGCTTAAGGACAACAAAGTCAAGGTATTCGAGTGGCCATCGCAAAGCCCTGACCTCAATCCTACAGACAATTTGTGGGCAAAACTGACAAAGCGTGTGCGCGCAAGGAGGTTTACAAACCTGACTCAGTTACACCAGCTCTGTCAGGAGGAATGGGCTAAAATTCACCCAACTTATTGTGGGAAGCTTGTGGAAGGCTACCTGACACGTTTGACCCAAGTTAACAATTTAAAGGCAATGCTACCAAATACTAATTGAGTGTATGTAAACTTCTGACCCACTGGGAATGTGATGAAAAAAATTAAAGCTGAAATAAATCAGTCTCTCTACTATTATTCTGACATTTCACATTCTTAAAATAAAGTGGTGATCCTAACTGACCTAAAACAGGGAATTTTTACTAGGATTAAATGTCAGGAATTGTGAAAAACTGAGTTTAAATGTATTTGGCTAAGGTATATGTAAACTTCTGACTTACACACACACACACACACACACACACACACACACACACACACACACACACACACACACACACACACACACACACACACACACACACACACACACACACACACACACACACACACACACACACACACACACACACACACACACACACACAGTGAATCCTTCCTGGGGGTGACAAAGGGAACCTGAAGTACATTCCCAACGTTGTGTTGGATTAATGCATTGTATTATCCCTCCTCTTTTCCTGGCTGTCCAAATCCTAATTAAAACACAGGTTTAATTAGTGAGACATTGGTGGTAATGGAGTTTAAATACAGCAGCGGTCTCTGGGCGCTCGCTCTCTTTATCAGAGTCTGTGGCCTTGTCTCCCCCCTTTCTCTCTCTAGGGGGTTTGCTTCTCTGTGTGTGTACACTGAGTGTGTGTGTACAGTGTGTGTGTGTAATGCTACATCTGTAGACTGTAGAAGTATTGAATTAAACCAGTCAGTTGTATGTCTCACTGAGGCGCTAATACACTGAGCTACTTGATGTCCAGTGACCCACCAGTAGAGAGGACATTCCAACACGCTGCCTTCTCCTGTCTGTCTGCCCTGCCTGACTCCTCTACAGGGCTCTCAGCTGACTGAGTAGCTGTTAGTCAGGTCTGTCTGCCCTGCCTGACTCCTCTACAGGGCTCTCAGCTGACTGAGTAGCTGTTAGTCAGGTCTGTCTGCCCTGCCTGACTCCTCTACAGGGCTCTCAGCTGACTGAATAGCTGTTAGTCAGGTCTGTCTGCCTTGCCTGACTCCTCTACAGGGCTCTCAGCTGACTGAGTAGCTGTTAGCACCTGCTTCCACCTGATTGCCGCCACACCATTTACACCTATTCCATCTGGATAAAGATAAAGATTTCAGAGATTAAAACTGACAGATGAAGTCAGGTCTGTCTGACCCCATAATGACCCTGTTAGTGTTTCCTGTAGTGTGACCCCCTGGCCTCCAGCCAGTCTGAGTGTCTTCCAGGCTGACCTTGTGGGACTGACACAGCTGAGGTGAGAGAAACAGTTCATCAGCCTGCCAGACTGGATCTCTCCGTATCTCTCTCTCTCTAGGGGGCACAAAGTGTCCCAGGTTTCCACTGTGTGGCTAAAAGACACAAACACACATAAACACACACCTCATATGAATACGGCATCACACATACACACACAAACATCAGATCAGCTAAGTGTCTTATTCTGAGGTCATATATTTCAAATCAGAGCAATATTCCTTGAACAACTGGCTTTGAAAGCTATTTTTAGTCAGCTACAAGATGCAAGGAAAGCAAACCAACACAACAGCTACTCGACATACATAATATGTTCTGATAAAGAGTAACTGCTGCAGCTATAGGAGCCTCAACAGCAATAACAAGGGAGCACGTGACCAGAGCAGAGCGATGAGCCAGCTCTCTCCCCCATCCCCATCCCAGCTCTCTCCCCCATCCCCATCCCAGCTCTCTCCCCCATCCCCATCCCAGCTCTCTCCCCCATCCCCATCCCAGCTATCTCCCCCATCCCCATCCCAGCTCTCTCCCCATCCCCATCCCAGCTCTCTCCCCCATCCCCATCCCAGCTCTCTCCCCCATCCCCATCCCAGCTCTCTCCCCATCCCCATCCCAGCTATCTCCCCCATCCCCATCCCAGCTCTCTCCCCCATCCCCATCCCAGCTCTCTCCCCCATCCCCATACCCAGCTCTCTCCCCCATCCCCATCCCAGCTCTCTCCCCCATCCCCATCCCAGCTCTCTCCCCCATCCCCATCCCAGCTCTCTCCCCCATCCCCATCCCAGCTCTCTCCCCCATACCCATCCCAGCTCTCTCCCCATCCCCATCCCAGCTCTCTCCTCCATCCCCATCCCAGCTCTCTCCCCCATCCCCATCCCAGCTCTCTCCCCCATCCCAGCTCTCTCCCCCATCCCCATCCCAGCTCTCTCCCCCATCCCAGCTCTCTCCCCCATCCCCATCCCAGCTCTCTCCCCATACCCAGCTCTCAATCCCATCCCCATCCCAGCTCTCTCCCCCATACCCAGCTCTCTCCCCTATACCCAGCTCAGCTCTCTCCCCCATACGCAGCTCTCTCCCCTATACCCAGCCCAGCTCTCTCCCCCATACCCAGCTCTCTCCCCCATCCCCATCCCAGCTCTCTCCCCCATCCCCATCCCAGCTCTCTCCCCCATCCCCATCCCAGCTCTCTCCCCCATCCCCATCCCAGCTCTCTCCCCCATCCCCATCCCAGCTCTCTCCCCCATCCCCATACCCAGCTCTCTCCCCCATCCCCATCCCAGCTCTCTCCCCCATCCCCATCCCCATCCCAGCTCTCTCCCCCATCCCCATCCCAGCTCTCTCCCCCATCCCCATCCCAGCTCTCTCCCCCATCCCCATCCCAGCTCTCTCCCCATCCCCATCCCAGCTCTCTCCCCCATCCCCATCCCACTCTCTCCCCCATCCCCATCCCAGCTCTCTCCCCCATCCCCATCCCAGCTCTCTCCCCCATCCCCATTCCAGCTCTCTCCCCCATCCCCATCCCAGCTCTCTCCCCCATACCCAGCTCTCTCCCCCATCCCCATCCCAGCTCTCTCCCCCATCCCCATCCCAACTCTCTCCCCCATCCCCATCCCAGCTCTCTCCCCCATCCCCATCCCAGCTCTCTCCCCCATACCCATCCCAGCTCTCTCCCCCATCCCCATCCCAGCTCTCTCCTCCATCCCCATCCCAGCTCTCTCCCCCATCCCCATCCCAGCTCTCTCCCCCATCCCAGCTCTCTCCCCCATCCCCATCCCAGCTCTCTCCCCCATCCCAGCTCTCTCCCCCATCCCCATCCCAGCTCTCTCCCCCATACCCAGCTCTCTCCCCATCCCCATCCCCATCCCAGCTCTCTCCCCCATACCCAGCTCTCTCCCCCATCCCCATCCCAGCTCTCTCCCCCATCCCCATCCCAGCTCTCTCCCCCATCCCCATCCCAGCTCTCTCCCCCATCCCCATCCCAGCTCTCTCCCCCATCCCCATCCCAGCTCTCTCCCCCATCCCCATACCCAGCTCTCTCCCCCATCCCCATCCCAGCTCTCTACCCCATCCCCATCCCAGCTCTCTCCCCCATCCCCATCCCAGCTCTCTCCCCATCCCCATACCCAGCTCTCTCCCCCATCCCCATCCCCAGCTCTCTCCCCCATCCCCATCCCCAGCTCTCTCCCCCATCCCCCATACCCAGCTCTCTCCCCCATCCCCATCCCAGCTCTCTCCCCCATCCCCATCCCAGCTCTCTCCCCCATCCCCATCCCAGCTCTCTCCCCCATCCCCATCCCAACTCTCTCCCCCATCCCCATCCCAGCTCTCTCCCCCATCCCCATCCCAGCTCTCTCCCCCATCCCCATCCCAGCTCTCCCCCATCCCCATCCCAGCTCTCTCCACCATCCCCATCCCAGCTCTCTCCCCCATCCCCAGCCCAGCTCTCTCCCCCCATCCCCATCCCCATCCCAGCTCTCTCCCCCATACCCAGCTCTCTCCCCCATCCCCATCCCAGCTCTCTCCACCATCCCCATCCCAGCTCTCTCCCCCATCCCCAGCCCAGCTCTCTCCCCCATCCCCATCCCCATCCCAGCTCTCTCCCCAATACCCAGCTCTCTCCCCCATCCCCATCCCAGCTCTCTCCCCCATCCCCATCCCAGCTCTCTCCCCCATCCCCATCCCAGCTCTCTCCCCCATCCCCATCCCAGCTCTCTCCCCCATCCACATCCCAGCTCTCTCCCCCATCCCCATCCCAGCTCTCTCCCCCATCCCAGCTCTCTCCCCCATACCCAGCTCTCTCCCCCATCCCTGTCCCAGCTCTCTCCCCCATCCCCATCCCAGCTCTCTCCCCCATCCCCATCCCAGCTCTCTCCCCCATCCCCATACCCAGCTCTCTCCCCCATCCCCATCCCAGCTCTCTCCCCCATCCCCATCCCAGCTCTCTCCCCCATTCCCATCCCAGCTCTCTCCCCCATCCCAGCTCTCTCCCCCATCCCCATCCCAGCTCTCTCCCCCATCCCCATCCCAGCTCTCTCCCCCATCCCAGCTCTCTCCCCCATCCCCATCCCAGCTCTCTCCCCCATCCCAGCTCTCTCCCCCATCCCAGCTCTCTCCCCCATCCCAGCTCTCTCCCCCATCCCAGCTCTCTCCCCATCCCCATCCCAGCTCTCTCCCCCATCCCAGCTCTCTCCCCCATCCCCATCCCAGCTCTCTCCCCCATCCCAGCTCTCTCCCCCATCCCCAGCCCAGCTCTCTCCCCCATACCCAGCTCTCTACCCCATCCCCATCCCAGCTCTCTCCCCCATACCCAGCTCTCTCCCTATACCCAGCCCAGCTCTCTCCCCCATACCCAGCTCTCTCCCAAATACCCAGCCCAGCTCTGTCCCCCATACCCAGCTCTCTCCCCTATACCCAGCCCAGCTCTCTCCCCCAGCTCTCTCCCCCATCCCCATCCCAGCTCTCTCCCCCATCCCAGCTCTCTCCCCCATCCCAGCTCTCTCCCCCATCCCAGCTCTCTCCCCATCCCCATCCCAGCTCTCTCCCCCATCCCAGCTCTCTCCCCCATCCCCAGCCCAGCTCTCTCCCCCATACCCAGCTCTCTACCCCATCCCCATCCCAGCTCTCTCCCCCATACCCAGCTCTCTCCCCTATACCCAGCCCAGCTCTCTCCCCCATACCCAGCTCTCTCCCAAATACCCAGCCCAGCTCTGTCCCCCATACCCAGCTCTCTCCCCTATACCCAGCCCAGCTCTCTCCCCCAGCTCTCTCCCCCATCCCCAGTCCAGCTCTCTCCCCCATACCCAGCACAGCTCTCTCCCTTATACCCAGTCCAGCTCTCTCCCCCATCCCCATCACAGCTCTCTCCCCCATACCCAGCACAGCTCTCTCCCTTATACCCAGTCCAGCTCTCTCCCTTATATCCAGTCCAGTTCTCTCTCCCATCCCCAGCCCAGCTCACTCCCCCATCCCCAGCACAGCTCTCTCCCCCATACCCAGTCCAGCTCTCTCCCCCATCCCCATCACAGCTCTCTCCCCCATACCCAGCTCTCTCCCAAATACCCAGCCCAGCTCTGTCCCCCATACCCAGCTCTCTCCCCTATACCCAGCCCAGCTCTCTCCCCCAGCTCTCTCCCCCATACCCAGCACAGCTCTCTCCCTTATACCCAGTCCAGCTCTCTCCCTTATACCCAGTCCAGTTCTCTCTCCCATCCCCAGCCCAGCTCACTCCCCCATCCCCAGCACAGCTCTCTCCCCCATCCCCAGCCCAGCTCTCTCCTCCATACCCAGCACAGCACTCTCCCCCATCCCCATCCCAGCTCTCTCCCCCATCCCCATCCCAGCTCTCTCCCCCATACCCAGCTCTCTACCCCATCCCCATCCCAGCTCTCTCCCCCATACCCAGCTCTCTCCCCTATACCCAGCCCAGCTCTCTCCCCCATACCCAGCTCTCTCCCAAATACCCAGCCCAGCTCTGTCCCCCATACCCAGCTCTCTCCCCTATACCCAGCCCAGCTCTCTCCCCCAGCTCTCTCCCCCATCCCCAGTCCAGCTCTCTCCCCCATACCCAGCACAGCTCTCTCCCTTATACCCAGTCCAGCTCTCTCCCTTATACCCAGTCCAGTTCTCTCTCCCATCCCCAGCCCAGCTCACTCCCCCATCCCCAGCACAGCTCTCTCCCCATACCCAGTCCAGCTCTCTCCCCCATCCCCATCACAGCTCTCTCCCCCATACCCAGCACAGCTCTCTCCCTTATACCCAGTCCAGCTCTCTCCCTTATATCCAGTCCAGGTCTCTCTCCCATCCCCAGCCCAGCTCACTCCCCCATCCCCAGCACAGCTCTCTCCCCCATACCCAGTCCAGCTCTCTCCCCCATCCCCATCACAGCTCTCTCCCCCATACCCAGCTCTCTCCCAAATACCCAGCCCAGCTCTGTCCCCCATACCCAGCTCTCTCCCCTATACCCATCCCAGCTCTCTCCCCCAGCTCTCTCCCCCATCCCCAGTCCAGCTCTCTCCCCCATACCCAGCACAGCTCTCTCCCTTATACCCAGTCCAGTTCTCTCTCCCATCCCCAGCCCAGCTCTCTCCTCCATACCCAGCACAGCTCTCTCCCCCATCCCCAGCCCAGCTCTCTCCCCTATACCCAGTCCAGCTCTCTTTTTAGATAGATATCCCCCTGCGGCAACGGAGGAGACGGGTCCAGCCAAGACGCAGCCACTCTGGAGAGTGAGAGGCAGTGAAGGGGATGAGGAAGATAGGAGGAGGAGATGAAGAAGAGAGGAGAAAGAGAGGAGGGGTGACAGAGCATGGCGGCCGTGCCAAACAAATAACCATAGATCTGCAGCGGCTGCCCTGTCAGCTAAGAATCCGGCGGCGACCTGACAACTCCCACTGACATGGAAAGAAGCGCTTGAGCATCATCTGTCTTTTTATTTCAGAGGCCCTGTTGCAAACGAGCGATGCAGAGCTGGATATGAACGGGGGGTCTCTGTTCTGGTTGGCTGGTGCTGGTGGTGACAACTGTGGTGAGGCTAGTTGACACGGTGGGAGGCAGGCTGAACTTGTAGAGGGCTGGTGTGTGAGAGAGTTGGGCCGGGAAACAGCTGAGCACCAGATGGTACAGAGAGAGCGTATGGGGAGGCTGTGGGTGAAAGGGTGAAAGGCTAAAAGAGTAAAAGCCTGTCAGATAAAGATACGGGTGGATGGCCTGTTCCTGAAAACATTTCTTCCCTCTGCTCCACCCTCCAATGGTACATGCACCTGTCATGAGAGGGTAGGCCATGCCTCATTACTCCAGCTTAGTCATTAACCCCACCACCTGTAGGACCCTGTATGGGTTAACATGACTGACAGCCTGGGCTAAGAACTAGTAGTGATCACCAACATTTTTCTCCAGACCTACACTAACCTGATTCATCTGATTCAACAAATAAAGGCCTGTACGATCGGGTGATCAGTGGGGAAAGGTGTGAAACACGGTGCTCTGTGATAGTTCACCGTGCTTTATTTCTTCTATCTGTTGTTAGTGGTAATGATATAGACAATAGCAGTGTTGTGCACATACCAACACACACACACACAATCTGTCAGCATTAAAGGCAAGATGGCGTGTCAGTTTCATAACTCACTCTCAGACTGAGTCACTGTGTTCACCAGCAAGGACTGTCACACTGCGCCCACACATGGCCACTCTAATAAACACACAGTCACACACACACAGGTGCGTACAGGCACTCTCATACACATGCACACACACACACAGCGCCCTTAACCACTGCGCCACCCGGGAGGCCCAGGTATGATGTATTTTACCACAATTTCCACAACGATCAACACCAAAATTCTCATTACAGCAACAGTCCAAAGAAGTTATAAACAAATCTTTTACAAAAGACCTGAGTTAAACATAACACTGACAATATACATATTTAAAATGTAATTATTACCATTTATTTAGTCAGTAATGTTTACCGTAAGACCTTTTTTTACATCTTTGTTTATTATTTACGGCGGGCGGACCAGTCGCAGCGTCGTCGGACGGGTCGTTCCCACTGTCTCCCTTAATGGTCGATTATTCTGTCACTTTGGCATGAATGAGTCGGGAGACAGGCGCAGGAATGTGTAATAGGAGTTTTATTCATCCCAATTTATGGCATGCCATGTAAAAGCACAGGGACAAAGACCAAACAAACACGTAAACAAAACACAGGGTTGAAACCCCAGCAAAAGAACAAGGAGTACCTCGAATAAATAACATTAGCGCACAATGATTATCACACGGGGCGAGACCCGTAATCATCTGCGGAATCCACATGGTCACGAAAGCCCAAAACACACAGCACAGGTACTCACACACACCAACGGACATTGTAACAGTAATCGACACCACCATGGTGAACGAAGGGCGCATATATACAAATACTGTCACGTTCTGACCTTAGTTCCTTTTTTATGTCTTTATTTTAGTTGATCAGGGTGTGAGTTGGGGTGGGCATTCTATGTTGTTTTTCTATGTTTTGTTCTGTTATATTTCTATGTGTTTGGCCTAGTATGGTTCTCAATCAGAGGCAGGTGTCAGTCGTTGTCTCTGATTGGGAGCCATATATAGGTAGCCTGTTTTCTATTGTTTTTTTTGTGGGTGGTTGTATCCTGTGTTAGTGTTTTCACCATACGGGACTGTTTCGGTTGTTTGTACTTTTGTTAGTTTGTTCAGTTGATTTATTAAATATATCATTATGGACACTTACCACGCAGCACATTGGTCTGATCCTTGCTACTCCTCTGAAGAAGAAGAGGAATTCCGTTACAAGTACAATCAGTGGGAATACGGGCCAGGTGTGCGCAATGAAAGTTCCAGGGGGATCCGTGACAGAAAATGTACAAAAAAACTGCAGACAATGTCAAATGTATTTAAAATAAAACACTTAGTCAAAAACTAGACATCTTAGTCTTAATGATAGTTGATTTTTGCAGATGCATCATGGTTTTGTAACTCAGTTTGCTGCAGACATTTTAAAACTGGTTTCATGAGAATTCCACACACAGGCACTCAGGCTGCATTATTAGAATGACGGCTCTGGCGGGTCCTGATGTGGTATAGGTATCAACACCACTGGTGGTACAGTATAGTGGTGTGGTATAGGTATCAACACCACTGGTGGTACAGTATAGTGGTGTGGTATAGGTATCAACACCACTGGTGGTACAGTATAGTGGTGTGGTATAGGTATCAACACCACTAGGAGATACAGTATAGTGGTGTGGTATAGGTATCAACACCACTAGGAGATACAGTATAGTGGTGTGGTATAGGTATCAACACCACTAGGAGATACAGTATAGTGGTGTGGTATAGGTATCAACACCACTAGGAGATACAGTATAGTGGTGTGGTATAGGTATCAACACCACTAGGAGATACAGTATAGTGGTGTGGTATAGGTATCAACACCACTAGTGGTACAGTATAGTGGTGTGGTATAGGTATCAACACCACTGGTGGTACAGTATAGTGGTGTGGTATAGGTATCAACACCACTGGTGGTACAGTATAGTGGTGTGGTATAGGTATCAACACCACTGGTGGTACAGTATAGTGGTGTGGTATAGGTATCAACACCACTAGGAGATACAGTATAGTGGTGTGGTATAGGTATCAACACCACTAGGAGATACAGTATAGTGGTGTGGTATAGGTATCAACACCACTAGGAGATACAGTATAGTGGTGTGGTATAGGTATCAACACCACTAGGAGATACAGTATAGTGGTGTGGTATAGGTATCAACACCACTAGGAGATACAGTATAGTGGTGTGGTATAGGTATCAACACCACTAGGAGATACAGTATAGTGGTGTGGTATAGGTATCAACACCACTAGGAGATACAGTATAGTGGTGTGGTATAGGTATCAACACCACTAGGAGATACAGTATAGTGGTGTGGTATAGGTATCAACACCACTAGGAGATACAGTATAGTGGTGTGGTATAGGTATCAACACCACTAGGAGATACAGTATAGTGGTGTGGTATAGGTATCAACACCACTAGGAGATACAGTATAGTGGTGTGGTATAGGTATCAACACCACTAGGAGATACAGTATAGTGGTGTGGTATAGGTATCAACACCATTGGTGGTACAGTATAGTGGTGTGGTATAGGTATCAACACCACTAGGAGATACAGTATAGTGGTGTGGTATAGGAATCAACACCACTGGTGGTACAGTATTGTGATGTGGTATAGGAATCAACACCACTGGTGGTAGAGTATAGTGATGTGGTATAGGAATCAACACCACTGGGAGATACAGTATAGTGGTGTGGTATAGGTATCAACACCACTAGGAGATACAGTATAGTGGTGTGGTATAGGTATCAACACCACTAGGAGATACAGTATAGTGGTGTGGTATAGGTATCAACACCACTAGGAGATACAGTATAGTGGTGTGGTATAGGTATCAACACCACTAGGAGATACAGTATAGTGGTGTGGTATAGGTATCAACACCACTAGGAGATACAGTATAGTGGTGTGGTATAGGTATCAACACCACTAGGAGATACAGTATAGTGGTGTGGTATAGGTATCAACACCACTAGGAGATACAGTATAGTGGTGTGGTATAGGTATCAACACCACTAGGAGATACAGTATAGTGGTGTGGTATAGGTATCAACACCATTGGTGGTACAGTATAGTGGTGTGGTATAGGTATCAACACCACTAGGAGATACAGTATAGTGGTGTGGTATAGGAATCAACACCACTGGTGGTACAGTATTGTGATGTGGTATAGGAATCAACACCACTGGTGGTAGAGTATAGTGATGTGGTATAGGAATCAACACCACTGGTGGTACAGTATAGTGATGTGGTATAGGAATCAACACCACTGGTGGTAGAGTATAGTGATGTGGTATAGGAATCAACACCACTGGTGGTACAGTATAGTGATGTGGTATAGGAATCAACACCACTGGTGGTAGAGTATAGTGATGTGGTATAGGAATCAACACCACTGGTGGTACAGTATAGTGATGTGGTATAGGAATCAACACCACTGGTGGTAGAGTATAGTGATGTGGTATAGGAATCAACACCACTGGTGGTACAGTATAGTGATGTGGTATAGGAATCAACACCACTGGTGGTAGAGTATAGTGATGTGGTATAGGTATCAACACCACTGGTGGTACAGTATAGTGATGTGGTATAGGAATCAACACCGCTGGTGGTACAGTATAGTGATGTGGTATAGGAATCAACACCGCTGGTGGTACAGTATAGTGATGTGGTATAGGAATCAACACCACTGGTGGTACAGTATTGTGATGTGGTATAGGAATCAACACCACTGGTGGTAGAGTATAGTGGTGTGGTATAGGTATCAACACCACTGGTGGTACAGTATAGTGGTGTGGTATAGGAATCAAAACCACTGGGAGGTACAGTATAGTGGTGTGGTATAGGTATCAACACCACTGGTGGTACAGTATAATGATGTGGTATAGGAATCAACACTGGTGGTACAGTATAGTGGTGTGGTATAGGTATCAACACCACTGGTGGTATAGTGATGTGGTATAGGTATCAACACCACTGGTGGTATAGTGATGTGGTATAGGTATCAACACCACTGGTGGTACAGTATTGTGATGTGGTATAGAAATCAACACCACTGGTGGTACAGTATAGTGGTGTGGTATAGGTATCAACACCACTAGGAGATACAGTATAGTGGTGTGGTATAGGTATCAACACCACTGGTGGTACAGTATAGTGGTGTGGTATAGGTATCAACACCACTGGTGGTACAGTATAGTGGTGTGGTATAGGAATCAACACCACTGGTGGTACAGTATAGTGGTGTGGTATAGGAATCAACACCACTGGTGGTACAGTATAGTGGTGTGGTATAGGTATCAACACCACTGGTGGTATAGTGATGTGGTATAGGTATCAACACCACTAGGAGATACAGTATAGTGGTGTGGTATAGGAATCAACACCACTGGTGGTACAGTATTGTGATGTGGTATAGGAATCAACACCACTGGTGGTAGAGTATAGTGATGTGGTATAGGAATCAACACCACTGGTGGTACAGTATAGTGATGTGGTATAGGAATCAACACCACTGGTGGTAGAGTATAGTGATGTGGTATAGGAATCAACACCACTGGTGGTACAGTATAGTGATGTGGTATAGGAATCAACACCACTGGTGGTAGAGTATAGTGATGTGGTATAGGTATCAACACCACTGGTGGTACAGTATAGTGATGTGGTATAGGAATCAACACCGCTGGTGGTACAGTATAGTGATGTGGTATAGGAATCAACACCGCTGGTGGTACAGTATAGTGATGTGGTATAGGAATCAACACCACTGGTGGTACAGTATTGTGATGTGGTATAGGAATCAACACCACTGGTGGTAGAGTATAGTGGTGTGGTATAGGTATCAACACCACTGGTGGTACAGTATAGTGGTGTGGTATAGGAATCAAAACCACTGGGAGGTACAGTATAGTGGTGTGGTATAGGTATCAACACCACTGGTGGTACAGTATAATGATGTGGTATAGGAATCAACACTGGTGGTACAGTATAGTGGTGTGGTATAGGTATCAACACCACTGGTGGTATAGTGATGTGGTATAGGTATCAACACCACTGGTGGTATAGTGATGTGGTATAGGTATCAACACCACTGGTGGTACAGTATAGTGGTGTGGTATAGGTATCAACACCACTAGGAGGTACAGTATAGTGATGTGGTATAGGTATCAACACCACTGGTGGTACAGTATAGTGGTGTGGTATAGGTATCAACACCACTGGTGGTACAGTATAGTGGTGTGGTATAGATATCAACACCACTGGTGGTATAGTGATGTGGTATAGGTATCAACACCACTGGTGGCACATAGTGATGTGATATAGGTATCAACACCACTGGTAGCACATAGTGATGTGGTATAGGTATCAACGCCACTGGTGGTACAGTATAGTGGTGTGGTATAGGTATGAACACCACTGGTGGTATAGTGATGTGGTATAGGTATCAACACCACTGGTAGCACATGGTGATGTGGTATAGGAATCAACACCACTGGTGGTACAGTATTGTGATGTGGTATAGGTATCAACACCACTGGTGGTACAGTGATGTGGTATAGGTATCAACACCACTGGTAGCACATAGTGATGTGGTATAGAAATCAACACCACTGGTGGTACAGTATAGTGATGTGGTATAGGTATCAACACCACTGGTGGTACAGTATAGTGATGTGGTATAGATATCAACACCACTGGTGGTATAGTGATGTGGTATAGGTATCAACACCACTGGTAGCACATAGTGATGTGATATAGGTATCAACACCACTGGTGGTATAGTGATGTGGTATAGGTATCAACACCACTGGTGGTACAGTATAGTGATGTGGTATAGATATCAACACCACTGGTGGTACAGTGATGTGGTATAGGTATCAACACCACTGGTAGCACATAGTGATGTGGTATAGAAATCAACACCACTGGTGGTACAGTATAGTGATGTGGTATAGGTATCAACACCACTGGTGGTACAGTATAGTGATGTGGTATAGGAATCAACACCACTGGTGGTACATAGTGATGTGGTATCGGTATCAACACCACTGGTAGCACATAGTGATGTGATATAGGTATCAACACCACTGGTGGTATAGTGATGTGGTATAGGAATAAACACCACTGGTAGCACATAGTGATGTAGTATAGGAATCAACACCACTGGTAGCACATAGTGATGTGGTATAAGAATCAACACCACTGGTGGTACATAGTGATGTGGTATAGAAATCAACACCACTGGTGGTACATAATAGTGATGTGGTATCGGTATCAACACCACTGGTAGCACATAGTGGTGTGATATAGGTATCAACACCACTGGTGGTATAGTGATGTGGTATAGGAATAAACACCACTGGTAGCACATAGTGATGTAGTATAGGAATCAACACCACTGGTAGCACATAGTGATGTGGTATAGGATTCAACACCACTGGTGGTACATAGTGATGTGGTATAGGAATCAACACCACTGGTAGCACGTAGTGATGTGGTATAGGAATCAACACCACTGGTAGCACATGGTGATGTGGTATAGGAATCAACACCAGTTGTGGTATAGTGATGTGGTATAGGAATCAACACCACTGGTGGTACATAATAGTGATGTGATATATGTATCACCACCCCTGGTGGTACATAATAGTGATGTGATATATGTATCAACACCCCTGGTGGTACATAATAGTGATGTGATATAGGTATCAACACCCCTGGTGGTACATAATAGTGATGTGATATATGTATCAACACCCCTGGTGGTACATGATAGTGATGTGATATATGCATCAACACCCCTGGTGGTACATAATAGTGATGTGATATATGTATCAACACCCCTGGTGGTACATAATAGTGATGATATATACTGTAGGCATCAACACCACTTGCAGTACAGTATAGTATAGGTATCAACACCACTGGTGGTACAGTATAGTGATGTGGTATAGGTATCAACACCACTGGTAGCACATAGTGATGTGGTATAGAAATCAACACCACTGGTGGTACAGTATAGTGATGTGGTATAGGTATCAACACCACTGGTGGTACAGTATAGTGATGTGGTATAGGAATCAACACCACTGGTGGTACATAGTGATGTGGTATCGGTATCAACACCACTGGTAGCATATATTGATGTGATATAGGTATCAACACCACTGGTGTGGTATAGGTATCAACACCACTGGTGGTATAGTGATGTGGTATAGGAATAAACACCACTGGTAGCACATAGTGATGTAGTATAGGAATCAACACCACTGGTAGCACATAGTGATGTGGTATAAGAATCAACACCACTGGTGGTACATAGTGATGTTGTATAAAAAATCAACACCACTGGTGGTACAGTATGGTGGTGTGGTATAGAAATCAACACCACTGGTGGTACAGTATAGTGGTGTGGTATAGATATCAACACCACTGGTGGTGCAGTATAGTGATGTGGTATAGGAATCAACACCAGTTGTGGTATAGTGATGTGGTATAGGTATCAACACCACTGGTGGTACATAATAGTGATGTGATATAGGAAATCAACACCACTGGTAGCACATGGTGATGTGGTATAGGAATCAACACCAGTTGTGGTGTAGTGATGTGGTATATGAATCAACACCACTGGTGGTACATAATAGTGATGTGATATAGGTATCAACACCACTGGTGGTACATAATAGAAATGTGGTATAGATATAAACACCACTGATGGTACATAATAGTGATGTGATATATGTATCAACACCCCTGGTGGTACATACTAGTGATGTGATATATGTATCAACACCCCTGGTGGTACATAATAGTGATGTGATATATGTATCAACACCCCTGGTGGTACATGATAGTGTTATGATATATGTATCAACTCCCCTGGTGGTACATGATAGTGTTATGATATATGTATCAACTCCCCTGGTGGTACATAATAGTGATGTGATATATGTATCAACACCCCTGGTGGTACATAATAGTGAGGATATATACTGTAGGCATCAACACCACTTGCAGTACAGCATAGTGTAGGAATCAACACCACTGGTGGTTAATGTGATATAGGTATCAATACCACTGGTGGTACGGTATAGTGATGTGGTATAGGATTTAACACCACTGGTGGTAGAGAATAGTGATGTAGTATACTGCAGGTATCAACACCACTTTTGGTATAGTATAGGGATGTGGTAAACTGTAGTTATCAACACCACAGGTGGTGCAGAATAGTGAAGCATTTCTATTTATCAGGTGCTTACTAAAGAACTGACATTGCATACAGTGTGTAGATACTCTGGTCTTATTCCAGTGTGTAGATACTCTTGTCTTAGTCCAGTGTGTAGATACTCTGGTCTTAGTCCAGGGTGTAGATACTATGGTCTTACTCCAGGGTGTAGATACTCTGGTCTTAGTCCAGGGTGTAGATACTATGGTCTTAGTCCAGTGTGTAGATACTCTGGTCTTAGTCCAGTGTGTAGATACTCTGGTCTTAGTCCAATCTGTTGATGCTCTAGTCTTAGTCCAGTTTGTGGTTCTGTAGCTCAGTTGGTAGAGCATGGCGCTTGTAACGCCAGGGTAGTGGGTTCGATCCCCGGGACCACCCATATGTAGAATGTATGCACACATGACTGTAAGTCGCTTTGGATAAAAGCGTCTGCTAAATGGCATATATTATATTATATATAGATACTCTGGTCTTAGTCCAGTGTGTAGATACTCTGGTCTTAGTCCAATCTGTTGATGCTCTAGTCTTAGTCCAGTTTGTAGATACTCTGTTTTACTCCAGTGTGTAGATATTCTATTCCTCTGCCTCCTCCTGTTGATCTGTGGTTGGCAGGGAGGACTGCAGCTGAGGAGGCCGATCAATACTGGACACTAAACCCCTTCTCACCCAGGACAAACACTGCTGCCACACCCAGGCAGGCGGACCTACACACCACGCTGCTCTCTCCAGCTCTTTACACTGCAGTATCAGCAGCACACACTCACTTATTCACTAAATCAAGTGTTAAACAACAGCTTAGAAGAACCCTAGCCTATATTCAGTCACCATGGTGGTCAAAATCGTAGGACAGAAACATTGCCATGGTTACAACCTGCTTGACTTTTAAGAATAATTCTGTTTGAAGAATCAAACCACTGACTACTCACAGAAAGTGTACCACTCCAGTATGTATTTCTAACATTTTAATCTTCACTTCAATTCAAATGCTCTGTAGGCTATGCTGTGGAACACATCAATATTCACCACCATGCCTACTTTCACTCTTTTTCCCGTGTCTGCATGACATTTCACAATAATAAGTAATAATACCATCCATTAGTTCACTGGAAGTCAGTGTGTGACTCACTGTCAGTGTGTGACTCGTGTTTAATCAGGTCCCCTGGCCTGTATATCCATGGAGATCCTATTCAATTACTAGTTAGTATTCTAACTCCTAATACTGTGTGTATAGCGCTAGTTTAACACAGTTATCCTGGCTTCACTATTCACCTCACACCCGCTGCCAGCTGGTTTACATTCTAGACATCAACTCATTCTACAATGTCTTTCATCCTTTGGATACTTCATGTGTTGTTATCTCTAGTTCGCAGTTATTTCTAAAGGGGGGGGGGCCCCTCACTCACTCACCACCATGTCACATTGCTGACCTCAATACCACAGCTGGGGTCACTTCCATTTCAGTTCAGGCAGTTGAAATAAGGATAATAATGGGCAGCTTTAAATTTGTTCACTGGATTTCAAGTAATGTCGTGCTGAAATTAAATGGAATTGATCCCATCCTTGTTCACCTCTAACCTACCTGTGTCCTTCAGCCATTTAAAACTACTAGGTACTGTACCTCAGTGCTGAGAAAGACTACTACAGTACTAATATATCTTCAAGCAAGTAGCCTCCACTGTGTCTAGAGGTTTTTGCTTAAAAGGGAAAATCCACTCAAAAACAACATTTTGCTATTCTTTTCAGTAGTCCACTGTTGATACAGAGTTTTCAAGCGATTGGACTTTCAAGAAGCAACGTGTCACCGGCCACACCATCATGCTGTACTGAGTGTTCATGAATCATTATGTATTGAACGTTCGTTTGTGATTGTACAAAGTGGATGACAAATATTTCACAATGCACTTTACGTAAGTACTTTCCTCCTGTTTTTCTGTAGCATATCACAATGCACTTGTTGTTGATGTTTCCTATTGAAGACTACTGTACATATTAATAATTACATATGCTTATTCTTTACATACATTATATGATTTCTGAGGTGTGTTTACCTTTAATCGTATGCATTATTGTTTATTACCTCCCCCCCCCCCCCACCTCACCCTGCAGTCCTGACGTTGATTTACCTAAAGTGTCACAGATGGGTATTGTCCAAGACAATCCCAACCTGAATAGCCCTCCATGCAATCCCATACACTCTTTCCCTCACATATATCCCTCCCTCTCCATCTCAACCCCTCCCTCCATCTTCCCTCCTCTTTGCCTGCAATATAATTCAGCATGTCTTCCCTCTCGCTGCCTGCCTCCATCCCACCTCATCTCTCTTTCTCTCTCCCTCCATCCTACCTCATCTCTCTTTCTCTCTCTCTCTCTCTGCCTGCCTCTCTCCCTCCAGCCCACCTCATCTCTCTTTCTCTCTCTCTCTGCCTGCCTCTCTCCCTCCAGCCCACCTCATCTCGCTTTCTCTCTCTCTCTCTGCCTGCCTGCCTGCCTCTCTCCCTCCATCCCTCCTAATCTCTCTTTCTCTCTCTCTCTGCCTGTCTGCCTCTCTCCCTCCAGCCCACCTCATCTCTCTTTCTCTCTCTCTCTGCCTGTCTGCCGCTCTCCCTCCAGCCCACCTCATCTCTCTTTCTCTCTCTCTCTGCCTGTCTGCCTCTCTCCCTCCAGCCCACCTCATCTCTCTTTCTCTCTCTCTCTGCCTGTCTGCCTCTCTCCCTCCAGCCCACCTCATCTCTCTTTCTCTCTCTCTTTCTGCCTCTCTCCCTCCAGCCCACCTCATCTCTCTTTCTCTCTCTCTGTCTGCCTCTCTCCCTCCAGCCCACCTCATCTCTCTTTCTCTCTCTGTCTGCCTCTCTCTCTCTCTCTCTCTCTCTCTCTCTCTCTCTCTCTCTCTCTCTCTCTCTCTCTCTCTCTCTCTCTCTCTCTCTCTCTCTCTCTCTCTCTCTCTCTCTCTCTCTCTCTCTCTCTCTCTCTCTCTCTCTCTCTCTCTATTTATACACGTAATACTATACAACACAATAGAATATTCCCCTCTTTTCTCCCTCTCCTTCTCATCCTTTATCCATCTCTCCCTCTCCTTCTCTTCCTTCATCTATCTCTCCCTCTGTGAACAACAACTGTCATAGCATTTTCAATCTGCCTCCCCCGTCTCCCCCGTCTCTTCCTCTCCATCCTTCTCTCGCTTTCCCTCCCACACACACATACACTCTGCCAGGCATCATCCTAAATCAAGGCAGGAGAAGAGGGAGGGAAGGAGGGGGAACGTACACACACAGCAGCACATTTTAACACATATTGTCGCTGACATCTTGGCCAAACGTGAATTGTCAAGCCCCATCTAAACGGTGATGTGGTTACCATCCACCCCCTTCTTCATCCCCCGGTCCTCACAGCCTATTCACACACACACACACACACACACACACACACACACACACACACACACACACACACACACACACACACACACACACACACACACACACACACACACACACACACACACACACACACACACACACACACACACACACACACACACACACACACACACACACACCGTACGGAACAGCAGCAAGCAGGACCCCTGTTCTCCCACCCAAGCCGCAGCCCCCAGCCCCAACCACAGCCCCCAGCCATAAGGGAAGAATAGCAGGTCTTACTGAGTCTCCGTGAGCCGATGCATCCCATGGTGTATTCACAAAGGCCCTGGATACAAGCAAGGAAGCGTTACCCTGACACCATACATTCTCTCTCTCTATCTCACGCTTCTCTCTCTTGCTCGCTTCGCTCTCACTCACTCTCTTGCACACTGTCTCTCCCTCCCTCTCTGGCTCTCTCTCTTCTGCGCTTGCTCGCTCAGTCTCTCTCCCTCTCTCTTTACCAGTGCAGTGAGGGTCTTATACGATCCCGTTAGTAAGTTAGTATGACAGTGAGACAGCTTTTAGTTAAATATGGAAGAGTGATATTATTATTATTATTATTGCTATAACTATAACTTGTATTATTACTATTATTATCATCAACATGTGTTGACATTGTTAACATTATTATTACCATAATCGTATTATATCTGTGTTATATCTGTAGTGAAATCCTAGAGATATGGTAATTGGGAAATCAGGCTAATAGGAAAGGGAAGCATCATATTATTGACAGCCAATACACTTGTCCATAAGCCTGTGAAGGGCAGTGTGTTGAATGCTGTGGCTTGTAGCCATACCATTAGAGGTTCAATAGCAGGGGACTGAGTGGTGGGCTTTGTCATTGTTGTGGATATAACTGCACTGCTGTAATATTGGAGCTGTAAAACGGGGTTCTCTCTCTGTCTCCCTCTCCTGTGCACAAGCTGCCTAACAATGCACTGCAGCGGTTTCCCAGCCCCTCTACCCATCCTTCTCTCCCCCTCTCTCTGTCACACTCACACTCTCAAATAACACACACACACACACACAGGGTATTCCTTAAGCATCAAAGATCTCCAAAGCCTTTGCTCTTGGTCATCCCCCTCTCCATCGATCCTACTCTCTGTCATCGCTCTCTCTCATCTCCCTCCTTCTCTCTCTTTATTCTCTCTCTCCCCCTGTTTTCCCTCCCTCTCCTACTCATACCATCCCCCTCTCTCTCCCTCCCCCTCTTTCCTGGTTACAAAAACAAAGAGAGGAGTGGCCTCATTATCTGCACCCATCTATCTCTCTCATCTCATCTGACCTGCATACACCTCCCACCAAATCTAATTCCCCTATCAATTCAATTTCAATTTTAGGGCTTTATTGGCATGGGAAACATACAGTTGAAGTTGGAAGTTTACATACACTTATGGAGTCATTAAAACTCGTTTTTCAACCACTCCACAAATTTCTTGATAACAAACTATAGTTTTGGCAAGTCGGTTAGGACATCTACTTTCTGCATGACACAAGTCATTTTTCCAACAATCTTTTACAGACAGATTATTTCACTTCTAATTCACTGTATCACAATTCCAGTGGGTCAGAAGTTTACATACACTAAGTTGGCTGTGCCTTTAAACAGCTTGGAAATTCCAGAAAATGATGTCATGGCTTTAGAAGCTTCTGATAGGCGAAATGACATCATTTGAGTCAATTGGAGGTGTACCTGTGGATCTATTTCAAGGCCTAATGTCACGGCTGGCTGAAGGACTGGACCAAGGTGCAGCATGGTAAGCGTTTTCTCTTTATTAAAAATGACGCCGACAAAACAAAGAACAAAACCAAACCGTGAAGCTTTGGGCCATGTGCCCTGAACAAAGTCAAAGTAAACTTCCCACAAAACATGTGGGGGATAAGAGTACCTAAGTATGGTTCTCAATCAGAGACAACGATAGACAGCTGCCTCTGATTGAGAACCACACCCGGCCAAACACATAGAAATAGAAAATCATAGAACATAGAACATAGACTGCCCACCCAAATCACACCCTGACCAAACCAAAATAGAGACATAAAACGCTCTGGCAGCTCCGGACGGGGGGGAGACTCAGGCAGCTCCGGACGGGGGGGAGACTCTGGCAGCTCCTGACGGGGGGGAGACTCTGGCAGCTCCGGACGGGGGGGGACTCTGGCAGCTCCGGACGGGGAGGGGGACTCTGGCAGCTCCGGACGGGGGGGAGACTCTGGCAGCTCCGGACGGGGGGAGACTCTGGCAGCTCCGGACGGGGGGGAGACTCTGGCAGCTCCGGACGGGGGGGACTCTGGCAGCTCCGGACGGGGGGGAGGCACAGGACTCACCGGGCTGGGGAGACACACAGGAGACCTGGCTCTGGGAGCAGGCACAGGACTCACCAGGCTGGAGAGGCATCCAGGAGGCCTCTTCCTTGGCCGAGGCACCGGATACACTGGGCCGTGGAGGCGCACTGGTGGTCTCAAGCGCAGAGTTGGCCCCACCCGTTCTGGCTGGATGCCAGCTTCCACCCGGCAAACGCTGGCACCGAGCACACCGGCCTGTGAATGCTCGACACCGTGAGCATCACCCCATAGCACGGGGCCTGACCAGTCCCCTGCTCTCCACGGTAAGCACGGGGAGTTGGCTCAGGTCTGTTCCTGACTCTGTCACACTCCAAAAATTGGGGGGGCTGCCTCTCGGGCTTCCTTGCCAGCCGTGTTCCCACATACCGCTGGTTCCTTTCTCCAGCTGCCTCCACCTGTTCCCATGGAAGGCAAACCCTTCCCGCCAGGATCTCCTCCCGTGTAGACTCCCTTGCCGTCCAGAAGGTCCTCCCATGTCCAGGAGTCCACCTTACCATGCTGCTTGGTCCGTTGGTGGTGGGAAGTTCTGTCACGGCCGGCAGAAGGACTGGACCAAGGTGCAGCATGGTAAGCGTACATTTTCTCTTTATTAAAAATGACACCGACAAAACAAAGAACAAAACCAAACCGTGAAGCTTTGGGCTCTGTGCCCTGAACAAAGTCAAAGTTAACTTCCAAGACCTCAGGAAAAAAGCCTAGTTCATCCTTGGGAGCAATTTTCAAATGCCTGAAGGTACCACATTCATCTGTACAAACAATAGTACGCAAGTATAAACATCATGGGACCACGCAGCCATCATACCACTCAGGAAGGAGACGCCTTCTGTCTCCTAGAGATGAATATACTTTGGTGCGATAAGTGCAAATCAATCCCAGAACAACAGCAAAGGAACCTTGTGAAGTTGCTGAAGGAAACAGGTACAAAAGTATATCCACAGTAAAACAAGACCTATATCGACATAACCTGAAAGTCCGCTCAGCAGGGAAGAAGCCACTGCTCCAAAACTGTCATAAAAAAGACAGATTACGGTTTGCAACTCCACATGGGGACAAAGATCGTACTTTTTGGAGAAATGTCCTCTGGTCTAATGAAACAAAAATAGAACTGTTTGGCCATAATGACCATCGTTATGTTTGGAGGAAAAAGGGGAGGCTTGCAAGCCAAAGAACTCCATCCCAACCGTGAAGCATGGGGGTGGCAGCATCATGTTGTGGGGGGGCTTTGCTGCTGGAGGGACTCGTGCACTTCACAAAATAGATGGCATCATGAGGATGGAAAATTATGTGGATATATTGAAGCAACATCTCAAGACATCAGTCAGGAAGTTAAAGCTTGGTGGCAAATGGATCTTCCAAATGGACAATGACCCCAAGCATACTTCCAAAGGCGTGGCAAAATGGCTTAAGGACAACAAAGTCAAGGTATTCGAGTGGCCATCACAAAGCCCTGACCTCAATCTTATAGACAATTTGTGGGCAGAACTGAAAAAGCGTGTGCGAGCAAGGAGGCCTACAAACCTGGCTCAGTTACACCAGCTCTGTCAGGAGGAGCATTTAAAGTTAATGCTACCAAATACTAATTGAGTGTATGTAAACTTCTGACCAAATGGGAATGCGATTAAAAAAATACAAGCTGAAATAAATCGGTCTCTCTACAATTATTCTGACATTTCACATTCTCAAAATAAAGTGGTGATCCTAAATGACATAAGACAGGGAATTTTTACTAGGATTAAATGTCAGGAATTGTGAAAAGCTGAGTTTAATTGTATTTGGCTAAGGTGTATGTAAACTTCTGACTTCAACTGTATGTTAACATTGCCAAAGCAAGTGAAGTAGATAATAAACTAAAGTGAAATAAACAATACAAATGAACAGTAACAGTAACTCACAGAAGTTCCAAAAGAATGTCAAATGTCATATGTCTACATACAGTGTTGTAACGATGTGTGAATAGTTATTGTACAAAAGGGAAAATAAATAAGCATAAATATGGGTTGTATTTACAATGGTGTTTGTTCTTCACTGGTTGCCCTTTTCTTGTGGCAACAGGTCACAAATCTTGCTGCTGTGATGGCACACTGTGGTATTTCACCCAGTAGATATGGGAGTTTATCAAAATTGGGTTTGTTTTCTAGTTCTTTGTGGATCTGTGCAATCTCAGGGAAATACGTTTCTAGTATGGTCATACATTTGGCAGGAGGTTAGGAAGTGCAGCTCAGTTTCCACCTCATTTTGTGGTCAGTGTGCACATAGTCTGTCTTCTCTTGAGAAGCAGATCTGCCTACGGTGGCCTTTCTCAATAGCAAGGCTAGGCTCACTGAGTCTATACATAGTCAATGTTTTCCTTAAGTTTGGGTCAGTCACAGTGGTCAGGTATTCTGCTTCGGGCCAAATAGCATTCTAGTTTGCTCTGTTTTGTTAATTCTTTCCAATGTGTCAAGTAATTATATTTTTGTTTTCTCATGATTTGGTTGGGTCGAATTGTGTTGCTGTCCTGGTGCTCTGTGGGGGGTGTTTGTGCTTGGGTCATGCGGAGCGGAACAGGTGAACCCAAGAGCAGACTCAGACGAGGAGACTGGGATGAGGTAACCAAGTTATTTATTGAAATACGGGGGGGAGATTGAGTGCAGACCAGGGGAAGCTCGTTCGGGTTGCTGGAAACCAGGTGCGGAGGCTGAGGCTGGAGTGAGAGGTGTGGGGACAGGGTAAGCAGATCCGGAGGGGAATCCAAGGGAGCGTAGAGTGGGGAATCCAGGACAGAGTAGCAGGACTGATGAGAAGTCAGACTGGAGACAGGGACCAGAGTCAAAACGGGCAGAACTGTAGCGGAGTGGAAAACAGTGTCAGCCAGGGAAACCAGGAACAACAGGAACAAACGGCTAGAAACATGGACTGACTGGGCAGAGATTACAATCTGGCAGTGTGGAACTGGCAGGACTGAGTATTTGTAGAGGTCTTGATTATGGAACAGGTTGAAGCTGGTGGGAATCTGCTCTGACTCCAGCACACCTGTCTCCGCCCACACAATCACACACACACACAGAGAGAGAGAGCACTGGGGCAGTGGCGGCAGGTCAAGGAGACACTGGATGAGCACTAGTTGGCGTAGCAGGAGCAGATGTGACAGTTCGTGAACAGAGGACCAGCTTGCTTAGGGGACTCTTCTCCAGGTTCATCTCTCTGTAGCTGATGGCTTTGTTACGGAAGGTTTTGGAATCGTTTCCTTTTAGGTGATTGTAGAATTTAACATCTCTTTTCTGGAATTTGATAATTTGCGGGTATCGGCCTAATTCTGCTCTGCATGCATTATTTGGTGTTTTACGTGGTACACAGAGGATATTTTAGCAACATTCTGCATGCAGATTCTCAATTTGTTGTTTGTCCCATTATGTGAATTCTTGGTTGGTGAGCGGACCCCAGACCTCACATCCATAAAGGGCAATGAGTTCCATAACTGATTCAAATAGTTTTAGCCAGATCCTAATTGGTATGTTGAATTTTATGTTCCTTTTGATGGCACAGAAGGTCCTTCTTGCTTTTTCTCTCAGCTCGTTCACAGCTTTGTGGAAGTTAGCTGTGGTGCTGATGTTTAGGCAGAGGTATGTATCATTTTTGTGTGCTCTAGGGCCACGATGTCTAGAAGGAATTTGTGTTTGTGGCCCTGGAAAGTGTACATTTTCTGGAACACCATTATTTTTGTTTTACTGAGATTTATTGTGCTCTTGAGTGGCGCAGTGGTCTAAGGCACTGCATCTCAGTGCTAGAGGCGTCACTAAAGACCTGGTTCAATTCCAGGCTGTATCACAACCGGCTGTGATTGGCACTAGGGCCCGCACACAATTGGCCCAGGGTCGACCACGTTAGGGTTTTTGCCGGGGTAGGCTGTCATTGTAAATAAGTATTTTTCTTAGCTGACTCGCCTAGTTAAATCAAATAAAATACTGTCGGGCCCAGGTCTGACAGAATCTGTGCAGAATATCTAGGTGCTGCTGTAGGCCCTCCTTGGTTGGTGACCGAAGCACCAGATCATCATCAAACAGTAGACATTTGACTTCAGATTCTAGTAGGGTGGGGCCGGGTGCTGCAGACTGTTCGAGTGCCCTGCCAATTTGTTGATATATATGTTAAAGAGGGTGGGGCTTAAGCTGCATCCCTGTCTCACCCCACAGCCCTGTGGCAAGAAATGTGTGTTTTTTGCTCATTTTAACCGAACACTTGTTGTTTGTGTACATGGATTTGATAAAGTTGTATGTTTTTCCCTCAACACCATTTTCCATCAATTTGTAAAGCAGACCTTCATGCCAAATTAAGTCAAGGGCTTTTTTTAAATCAACCAAGCATGAGAAGACTTTGCCTTTGTTTTTTACATTTATTTAACCTTTATTTAACTAGGTAAGTCAGTTAAGAACAAATTCTTATTTACAATGACGGCCTACCCCGGCCAAACCCGGACGACGCTGGGCCAATTTTGTGCCGCCCTGTGGGACTCCCAACCATGTGTTTCAGCCTGGATTCAAACCAGGGACTGTAGTGTCGCCTCTTGCACTGAGATGCAGTGCCTTAGACCGCTGCGCCACTCTGTATGTTTGTTTGTCAATTAGGGTGTGCAGGCTGAACGCATGGTCTGTCAGACGGGAATTTGGTAAAAAGCCAATTTGACATTTGCTCAGTACATTGTTTTCACTGAGGAAATGTATGAGTCTGGTGTTAATGATAATGCAGAGGATTTTCCCAAGGTTGCTGTTGACGCATATTCCATGGCAGTTATTGGGGTCAAATTTGTCTTCACTTTTGTGGATTGGGGTGATCAGGCCTTGGTTCCAAATATTGGTGAAGATGTCAGAGTATGATGATGTTAAAGTATAGATAGTTTAAGTATTTATTTCGTTGAGGATACCATCAACACCACAGGCCTTTTTGGGTTGGAGGGGTTTTATTTTGTCCTGTTGTTCATTCAATGTTATTGGAGAATCCAGTGGGTTCTGGTAGTTTTGAATAGTTGAGTCTAAAACTTGTATTTGATCATGTATATGTTTTGCTGTTTATTCTTTGTTATAGGGCCAAAAAGATGGGAGAAGTGGTTTATCCATACATTTTAGATAGATAACTCTTTGTGTTGTTGTTTGATTAGTGTGTTCCAATTGTCCCAAAGTCTATGGATTCTTCAATTACATTGAGCTCATTTCTGACATGATGTTCCTTCTTTTTCCGTGGTGTATTTCTGTATTGAGCCCCGCCTTATCTCAGCTCACTGGTCACCATAGCAGCACCCACCCGTAGCGTGCGCTCCAGCAGGTATATTTCACTGGTCACCATAGCAGCACCCACCCGTAGCGCGCGCTCCAGCAGGTATATTTCACTGGTCACCATAGCAGCACCCACCCGTAGCGCGCGCTCCAGCAGGTATATTTCACTGGTTACCATAGCAGCACCCACCCGAAGCACCCGCTCCAGCAGGTATATTTCACTGGTCACCATAGCAGCACCCACCCGTAGGGCGCGCTCCAGCAGGTATATTTCACTGGTCACCATAGCAGCACCCACCCGTAGCGCGCTCCAGCAGGTATATTTCACTGGTCACCATAGCAGCACCCACCCGTAGCGCGCGCTCCAGCAGGTATATTTCACTGGTCACCATAGCAGCACCCACCCGTAGCGCGCGCTCCAGCAGGTATATTTCACTGGTCACCATAGCAGCACCCACCCGTAGCGCGCTCCAGCAGGTATATTTCACTGGTCACCATAGCAGCACCCACCCGTAGCGCGCTCCAGCAGGTATATTTCACTGGTCACCATAGCAGCACCCACCCGTAGCGCGCGCTCCAGCAGGTATATTTCACTGGTCACCATAGCAGCACCCACCCGTAGCGCGCGCTCCAGCAGGTATATTTCACTGGTCACCATAGCAGCACCCACCCGTAGCGCGCGCTCCAGCAGGTATATTTCACTGGTCACCATAGCAGCACCCACCCGTAGCGCGCGCTCCAGCAGGTATATTTCACTGGTCACCATAGCAGCACCCACCAGTAGCGCGCGCTCCAGCAGGTATATTTCACTGGTCACCATAGCAGCACCCACCCGTAGCGCGCGCTCCAGCAGGTATATTTCACTGGTCACCATAGCAGCACCCACCCGTAGCGCCCGCTCCAGCAGGTATATTTCACTGGTCACCATAGCAGCACCCACCCGTAGCACGCGCTCCAGCAGGTATATTTCACTGGTCACCATAGCAGCACCCACCCGTAGCGCGCGCTCCAGCAGGTATATTTCACTGGTCACCATAGCAGCACCCACCCGTAGCGCGCGCTCCAGCAGGTATATTTCACTGGTCACCATAGCAGCACCCACCCGTAGCGCGCGCTCCAGCAGGTATATTTCACTGGTCACCATAGCAGCACCCACCCGTAGCGCGCGCTCCAGCAGGTATATTTCACTGGTCACCATAGCAGCACCCACCCGTAGCGCGCGCTCCAGCAGGTATATTTCACTGGTCACCATAGCAGCACCCACCCGTAGCGCGCGCTCCGGCAGGTATATTTCACTGGTCACCATAGCAGCACCCACCCGTAGCGCGCGCTCCAGCAGGTATATTTCACTGGTCACCATAGCAGCACCCACCCGTAGCGCGCGCTCCAGCAGGTATATTTCACTGGTCACCATAGCAGCACCCACCCGTAGCGCGCGCTCCGGCAGGTATATTTCACTGGTCACCATAGCAGCACCCACCCGTAGCACGCGCTCCGGCAGGTATATTTCACTGGTCACCATAGCAGCACCCACCCGTAGCACGCGCTCCGGCAGGTATATTTCACTGGTCACCATAGCAGCACCCACCCGTAGCACGCGCTCCAGCAGGTATATTTCACTGGTCACCATAGCAGCACCCACCCGTAGCACGCGCTCCAGCAGGTATATTTCACTGGTCACCATAGCAGCACCCACCCGTAGCACGCGCTCCAGCAGGTATATTTCACTGGTCACCATAGCAGCACCCACCCGTAGCGCGCGCTCCAGCAGGTATATTTCACTGGTCACCATAGCAGCACCCACCCGTAGCGCGCGCTCCAGCAGGTATATTTCACTGGTCACCATAGCAGCACCCACCCGTAGCACGCGCTCCAGCAGGTATATTTCACTGGTCACCATAGCAGCACCCACCCGTAGCACGCGCTCCAGCAGGTATATTTCACTGGTCACCATAGCAGCACCCACCCGTAGCACGCGCTCCAGCAGATATATTTCACTGGTCACCATAGCAGCACCCACCCGTAGCACGCGCTCCAGCAGGTATATTTCACTGGTCACCATAGCAGCACCCACCCGTAGCACGCGCTCCAGCAGGTATATTTCACTGGTCACCATAGCAGCACCCACCCGTAGCACGCGCTCCAGCAGGTATATTTCACTGGTCACCATAGCAGCACCCACCCGTAGCACGCGCTCCAGCAGGTATATTTCACTGGTCACCATAGCAGCACCCACCCGTAGCACGCGCTCCAGCAGGTATATTTCACTGGTCACCATAGCAGCACCCACCCGTAGCACGCGCTCCAGCAGGTATATTTCACTGGTCACCATAGCAGCACCCACCCGTAGCACGCGCTCCAGCAGGTATATTTCACTGGTCACCATAGCAGCACCCACCCGTAGCACGCGCTCCAGCAGGTATATTTCACTGGTCACCATAGCAGCACCCACCCATAGCACACGCTCCAGCAGGTATATTTCACTGGTCACCATAGCAGCACCCACCCGTAGCACGCGCTCCGGCAGGTATATTTCACTGGTCACCATAGCAGCACCCACCCGTAGCACGCGCTCCAGCAGGTATATTTCACTGGTCACCATAGCAGCACCCACCCGTAGCACGCGCTCCAGCAGGTATATTTCACTGGTCACCATAGCAGCACCCACCCGTAGCACGCACTCCAGCAGGTATATTTCCCTGGTCACCCCCAAAGCCAATTCCTACTTTGGCCGCCTTTCCTTCCAGTTCTCTGCTGCCAATGACTGGAATAAATTGCAAAAATCACTGAAGGTGGAGACTCATATCTCCCTCACTAACTTTAAGCACCAGCTGTCAGAGCAGCTCACAGATCACTGCACCTGAACATAGCCCATCTGTATATAGCCCATCCAACTACCTCATCCCCACACTGTTATTTTTTTGTTTGTTGCTCCTTTGCACCCCAGTATCTCTACTTGCACATTCATCTTCTGCACATCTATCACTCCAGTGTTTAATTGCTAAATTGTAATTACCACTATGCCACCATGGCCTATTTATTGCCTTACCTCCCTTATCTTACCTCATAGGCACACACTGTATATATACTTTTTTCAATTGTTTTATTGACTGTATGTTTGTTTACTCCATGTGTAACTCTGTGTTGTTGTTTGTGTCGCATTGCTTTGCTTTATCTTGGCCAGGTTGCAGTTGTAAATGAGAACTGGTTCTCAACTAGCCTACCTAGTGAAATAAAAAATAAATGGTTTTTAGTGAGACTCAGGTTTTCTGAGTATCTATGTTTTTAGTGAGACTCGGGTTTTCTGAGTATCTATGTTTTTAGTGAGACTCAGGTTTTCTGAGTCTCTATGTTTTTAGTGAGACTCAGGTTTTCTGAGTATCTATGTTTTTAGTGAGACTCAGGTTTTCTGAGTATCTATGTTTTTAGTGAGACTCAGGTTTTCTGAGTATCTATGTTTTTAGTGAGACTCAGGTTTTCTGAGTCTCTATGTTTTTAGTGAGACTCAGGTTTTCTGAGTATCTATGTTTTTAGTGAGACTCAGGTTTTCTGAGTCTCTATGTTTTTAGTGAGACTCAGGTTTTCTGAGTCTCTATGTTTTTAGTGAGACTCAGGTTTTCTGAGTATCTATGTTTTTAGTGAGACTCAGGTTTTCTGAGTATCTATGTTTTTAGTGAGACTCAGGTTTTCTGAGTCTCTATGTTTTTAGTGAGACTCAGGTTTTCTGAGTATCTATGTTTTTAGTGAGACTCAGGTTTTCTGAGTATCTATGTTTTTAGTGAGACTCAGGTTTTCTGAGTATCTATGTTTTTAGTGAGACTCAGGTTTTCTGAGTATCTATGTTTTTAGTGAGACTCGGGTTTTCTGAGTATCTATGTTTTTAGTGAGACTCAGGTTTTCTGAGTCTCTATGTTTTTAGTGAGACTCAGGTTTTCTGAGTATCTATGTTTTTAGTGAGACTCAGGTTTTCTGAGTATCTATGTTTTTAGTGAGACTCAGGTTTTCTGAGTATCTATGTTTTTAGTGAGACTCAGGTTTTCTGAGTCTCTATGTTTTTAGTGAGACTCAGGTTTTCTGAGTATCTATGTTTTTAGTGAGACTCAGGTTTTCTGAGTATCTATGTTTTTAGTGAGACTCGGGTTTTCTGAGTATCTATGTTTTTAGTGAGACTCAGGTTTTCTGAGTCTCTATTTTTAGTGAGACTCAGGTTTTCTGAGTATCTATGTTTTTAGTGAGACTCAGGTTTTCTGAGTATCTATGTTTTTAGTGAGACTCAGGTTTTCTGAGTATCTATGTTTTTAGTGAGACTCAGGTTTTCTGAGTATCTATGTTTTTAGTGAGACTCAGGTTTTCTGAGTATCTATGTTTTTAGTGAGACTCAGGTTTTCTGAGTATCTATGTTTTTAGTGAGACTCAGGTTTTCTGAGTATCTATGTTTTTAGTGAGACTCAGGTTTTCTGAGTATCTATGTTTTTAGTGAGACTCAGGTTTTCTGAGTATCTATGTTTTTAGTGAGACTCAGGTTTTCTGAGTATCTATGTTTTTAGTGAGACTCAGGTTTTCTGAGTATCTATGTTTTTAGTGAGACTCAGGTTTTCTGAGTCTCTATGTTTTTAGTTGGATATGTTTCTCAATTGCTTTCTTAGGTTTTTGCATTGTTCATCAAACCATTTGTCATTGTTGGTCATTTTCTTCTGGTTTTATGTTTGACATTTTTAGATGTGATGGGCAAATTTACTGTTTAGGTTTTCTAGTGCCAAGTTTATACCTTCACTATTTTTTGTCTTTGTCTGAAATTGTCTGAAAGGAATTTAATTTGTTATTGCCTAATTGTTTTTTGGTATATTTCCACACTACATTCCTTCCATCTAAAGCATTTCTTAATAGTAATTCAGTTCCTTTGGCTTTGATGCCTCATGCTTGATTATTGCTCTGTTCAAATAGACTGTGATTTTGCTGTGATCTGATAGGGGTGTCAGTAGGCTGACTGTGAACGCTCTGAGAGACTCTGGGTTGAGGTCAGTAATAAAGTAGTCGACAGTACTACTGACAAGAGATGAGCTATAGGTGTACCTACTCTCTCCCACCCTCCACCTCTCCCTCCCTTTCCATCTCTCTCTCCCTCTCACCACTTCTCTCTCCTCTCTTTATTTCTATCTACCCAGGCTAACGTCCTGTCCCTCTCTAGAGGGACTATATATTTATGATGGGCTGTTTCTGTTTCTATAAGTGTTTGTCTGCCAAATGACGCAGGGCTAGCACAAGCAGCAGGCATGGCCAATCATGTTTCCTTGAGTTCACACACACAGAGGAAGGCAGACAGAGGGAGGAGAGAGAGGGGGAGGGACAGATGGAGACAGAGAGCATGAGGGAGGCAGATGGGGGGAGGTAGTGAAAAAGAGCGGGGGATGCTTTGAGTCATGGAAGGCTGAGCAGAGGTGAAGACGAGACACTCAAACTAGTATTCCAGGTGGGATGGAGAGAGGGATGGAGGGAGAGAGGGAGGAGATAGGGAAGGAAAGAGGGAGGGAGGGAGGGAGGGAGGGAGGGAGGGAGGGAGGGAGGGAGGGAGGGAGGGAGGGAGGGAGGGAGGGAGGGAGGGAGGGAGGGAGGGAGGGAGGGAGGGAGGGAGGGAGGGAGGGAGAGAGGGAGGGAGAGAGGGATGGAGGGAGGGAGGGAGAGAGTGAAGGAGGGAGAGAGGGAAGGAGAGAGGGATGGAGGGAGAGAGGGAAGGAGAGAGGGATGGAGGGAGAGAGGGAAGGAGAGAGGGAAGGAGGAGAGAGGGAAGGAAAGAGTGAAGGAGGAGAGAGGGAAGGAAAGAGGGAGGGAGGGAGGGAGAGAGAGAGGGAGGGAGAGAGGTAAGGAGAGAGGGAAGGAGGAGAGGAGAGAGGGAAGGAAAGAGGGATGAGGGAGAGAGGGAAGGAGAGAGGGAAGGAGGAGAGAGGGAAGGAAAGAGGGAAGGAGGAGAGAGGGAGGGAGGGAGGGAGGGAGGGAGGGAGCGTTGGACTAGTAACCGAAAGGTTGCAAGTTTGAATCCCTGAGCTGACAAGGTACAAATCTGTCGTTCTGCCCCTGAACAGGCAGTTAACCCGCTGTTCCTAGGCCGTCATTGAAAATAAGAATTTGTTCTTAACTGACTTGCCTAGTTAAGTAAAGGTAAAAAAATACAAATACAAATAAATGTTATTTTTATTTTGTGCAGTTAAACGTGTGTTAAGTGTGTGTGTTTGTGTACAGTGGAGACAACCAATTTACAGTAAAGGGTAATGTGAACTGCTAGATGGAGGAAGGTTGGGGTTAGATGTGATGTCACAAGGTGACCACGAGGGGGTGAATAAGGTAGGAGTTAAATGTGATGTCACAAGGTGACCACTAGGGGGTGAATAAGGTAGGAGTTAGACGTGATGTCACAAGGTGACCACCAGGGTTTTTTTGTGGGTTTTTTTTCACCTTTATTTAACCAGGTAGGCTAGTTGAGAACAAGTTCTCATTTACAACTACGACCTGGCCAAGATAAAGCATAGCAGTGTGAACAGACAACAACACAAGGTTACACATGGAGTAAACAATAAACAAGTCAATAACACAGTAGAAAAAATAAAAAAAGAGTCTATATACATTGTGTGCAAAAGGCTTGAGGAGGTAGGCGAATAATTACAATTTGGCAGATTAACACTGGAGTGATAAATGATCAAGTAAATGTGCAGGTAGAGATACTGGTGTGCAAAAGAGCAGAAAAGTAAATAAATAAAAACAGTATGGAGATGAGGTAGGTAAATTGGGTGGGCTATTTACCGATGGACTATGTACAGCTGCAGCGATCGGTTAGCTGCTCAGATAGCAGATGTTCAAAGTTGGCGAGGGAGATAAAAGTCTCCAACTTCAGGGATTTTTGCAATTCGTTCCAGTCACAGGCAGCAGAGAACTGGAAGGAAAGGCGGCCAAATGAGGTGTTGGCTTTAGGGATGGTCAGTGAGATACACCTGCTGGAGCGCGTGCTACGGGTGGGTGTTGACATCATGACCAGTGAACTGAGATAAGGCGGAGCTTTACCTAGCATGGACTTGTAGATGACCTGGAGCCAGTGGGTCTGGTGACGAATATGTAGCGAGGACCGGCCGACTAGAGCATACAGGTCGCAGTGGTGGGTGGTATAAGGTGCTTTAGTAACAAAACGGATGCCACTGTGATAAACTGCATCCAGTTTGCTGAGTAGAGTATTGGAAGTTATTTTGTAGATGACATCGCCGAAGTCGAGGATCGCTGGATAGTCAGTTTTACTAGGGTAAGTTTGGCAGCGTGAGTGAAGGAGGGGTGAATAAGGTAGGAGTTAAATGTGATGTCACAAGGTGACCACCAGGGGGTGAATAAGGTAGGAGTTAGACGTGATGTCTCTCTCTCTCGCTCTCAATTCAATTCAAAGGGCTTCATTGGCATGGGAAACATATGCTTACATTGCCATAGCAAGTGAAATAGATAATAAACAAAAGTTAAATAAACAATAAAAAAATAACAGTAAACATTACACATTTCAAATGTTATAATATTGGCTAAGTACAGTGTTGTAACAATGTGCAAGTAGTTGAAGTATGAAAAGGAAAATAAATAAATAGATAAATATAGGTTGTGTTTACAAAGGTGTTTGTGCTCCTCTGGTTGCCCTTTTCTTATGGCAACGGGCCACAAATCTTGCTGCTGTGATTGCGCACTGTGGAATTTCACCTAACGTATTGGAGTTTATTCATGTTTGATTTGTTTTCTAATTCTTTACGGGTCTGTTTGATCTGTGGGAAATATGTGTCTTTAATGTGGTCATACAGTTGGCAGGAGGTTAGGAAGTGTAACTCAGTTTCCACCTCATTTTGTGGGACATGGGCACATGTCTTTTCTCGAGAGCCAGGTGTGCCTATGGCGGCCTCCCTCAATAGCAAGGCTATGCTTACTGGTTGGTGAGTGGACCCCAGACCTCACAACCATAGAGGGCAATGGGTTCGATAACTGATTGAAGTATTGGGATGTTTTATGTTCCTTGTGATGGCATAGAAAGCCTTCTGGCCTTGTCTTTTAGATCCTTCACAGCCTTGTAGAAGTTACCTATGGTGTTAATGTTTAGGCCAAGGTAGGTGTAATTCTTTGTGTCCTCTAGGGCAAGTGTCTAGACAGAATATGTATTTGCTGTCTTGGCTACTGGACCTTTTTGGAACACCATTATTTTAGTCTTAGATTTCTGAGATTTACTGTCAGGGCCCAAGTCTGACAGAATCTGTGCAGAAGATCTAGGTGCTACTGTAGGCCCTCCTTGGTTGGGGACAGAAGCACCAGATCATCTGCAAACAGGAGACAGTAGACAGTAGACAGTAGACAGTAGATGCCAATTAGACATTTGCTCAGGACATTGTTGTCACTGAGGAAATGTTGGAATCCAGTGTGTTCTGGTGGTCTTTAATAGCTGATTCTAAGTTTAGTAAATGATCACGTATATGTTTTTGCTCTTGGTTCTTGTTATCCTCTTTGGCCAAGGAGGCGACCCACCTTGACAACATCTGGTGAAAGTGCAGAACGCCAAATTCAAATTACAGAAATAGTAATACTAAACATTCATGAAAATACAGGTGTTATACATCGGTTAAAAGATTAACTTCTTGGGCCTCCCGGGTGGAGCAGTGATTAAGGGTGCTGCAATGCAGCGTCAGCTGTGGCACCAGAGACTCTGGGTTCGTGCCCAGGCTCAGTCGTAACCGGCCTTGACCGGGAGGTCCGTGGGGCGACGCACAATTGGCCTGGCATCGTCCGGGTTAGGAAGGGTTTGGCCGGTAGGGATATCCTTGTCTCATCGCGCACCAGCGACTCCTGTGGCGTGCCAGGCGCAGTGCATGCTAACCAAGGTTGCCAGGTGCACAGTGTTTCCTCCAACACATTGGTGCTTCTGGGTTGGATGCGTGCTGTGTTAAGAAGCAGTGCGGCTTGGTTGGGTTGTGTATCGGAGGACGCATGACTTTCGACCTTCGTGTCTGTACGGGAGTTGTAGCGATGAGACAAGATCGCTACAACTCCCGTACAGACACGAAGGTCGAAAGTCATGCGTCATGCGTCCTCCGATACTTGGTTGGAAAATGTTTGTAAGCGGAGCGCTGTCCTCAGCATCGTATGCTTTCTCTGTAAAGCCTTTTTGAAATCTGACAAATCAGCTGGATTAACAAGAAGTTAATCTTTTTTTATTTTATTTATCCAATTGTTAGTAGCGCGTTTTGTTCAGTAATCCACTGGCTCAAAGAAGGTCAAAACATGCAGACGAATACGTCCTAATAGTACCGGTAAAGTTCGTCAAAACATGTCAAACGATGTTTATAATTAATCCTCAGGTTGTCAATTATCTAAATAATCTATAATATTTCAACCGGACAATAGCATATTCAATAGAAAGGAAAAACAATGAAGAGTGCGCACACTGTCACACTTGTAAACCAGTACTGCATAATTCCGTAGTCCCCTGGCCAAAAGGTCTAATTTTTCTTAATTTTTCAGAAAACAAGCCTGAAACCATGTCTAAAAACTGTTGACATCTAGTCCAAGCCATAGGAACTGCAATCTGGGCCCTAACCACTTACATAGTCAATAGGCTTTCAATATAAAACCACTCACATAAAAAACAATCTCATTTCCTGGATGGATTTTCCTCTGGTTTTCACCTGCCATATCAGCTGTGTTATACTAAACAGACATTATTTTAACAGTTTTAGAAACTTCAGAGTGTTTTCTATCCAAATCTACCAATTATATGCATATCCTAGCTTCTGGGCCTGAGTAACATGTAGTTTACTTTGTCCTAGCTTCTGGGCCTGAGTAACATGTAGTTTACTTTGTCCTAGCTTCTGGGCCTGAGTAACATGTAGTTTACTTTGTCCTAGCTTCTGGGCCTGAGTAACATGTAGTTTACTTTGTCCTAGCTTCTGGGCCTGAGTAACATGTAGTTTACTTTGTCCTAGCTTCTGGGCCTGAGTAACATGTAGTTTACTTTGTCCTAGCTTCTGGGCCTGAGTAACATGTAGTTTACTTTGTCCTAGCTTCTGGGCCTGAGTAACATGTAGTTTACTTTGTCCTAGCTTCTGGGCCTGAGTAACATGTAGTTTACTTTGTCCTAGCTTCTGGGCCTGAGTAACATGTAGTTTTCTTTGTCCTAGCTTCTGGGCCTGAGTAACATGTAGTTTACTTTGTCCTAGCTTCTGGGCCTGAGTAACATGTAGTTTACTTTGTCCTAGCTTCTGGGCCTGAGTAACAGGTAGTTTACTTTGTCCTAGCTTCTGGGCCTGAGTAACAGGTAGTTTACTTTGTCCTAGCTTCTGGGCCTGAGTAACATGTAGTTTACTTTGTCCTAGCTTCTGGGCCTGAGTAACATGTAGTTTACTTTGTCCTAGCTTCTGGGCCTGAGTAACATGTAGTTTTCTTTGTCCTAGCTTCTGGGCCTGAGTAACATGTAGTTTACTTTGTCCTAGCTTCTGGGCCTGAGTAACATGTAGTTTACTTTGTCCTAGCTTCTGGGCCTGAGTAACAGGTAGTTTACTTTGTCCTAGCCTCTGGGCCTGAGTAACAGGCAGTTTACTTTGTCCTAGCTTCTGGGCCTGAGTAACAGGTAGTTTACTTTGTCCTAGCTTCTGGGCCTGAGTAACAGGCAGTTTACTTTGTCCTAGCTTCTGGGCCTGAGTAACATGTAGTTTACTTTGTCCTAGCTTCTGGGCCTGAGTAACATGTAGTTTACTTTGTCCTAGCTTCTGGGCCTGAGTAACATGTAGTTTACTTTGTCCTAGCTTCTGGGCCTGAGTAACATGTAGTTTACTTTGTCCTAGCTTCTGGGCCTGAGTAACATGTAGTTTACTTTGTCCTAGCTTCTGGGCCTGAGTAACATGTAGTTTACTTTGTCCTAGCTTCTGGGCCTGAGTAACATGTAGTTTACTTTGTCCTAGCTTCTGGGCCTGAGTAACATGTAGTTTACTTTGTCCTAGCTTCTGGGCCTGAGTAACATGTAGTTTACTTTGTCCTAGCTTCTGGGCCTGAGTAACATGTAGTTTACTTTGTCCTAGCTTCTGGGCCTGAGTAACATGTAGTTTACTTTGTCCTAGCTTCTGGGCCTGAGTAACATGTAGTTTACTTTGTCCTAGCTTCTGGGCCTGAGTAACATGTAGTTTACTTTGTCCTAGCTTCTGGGCCTGAGTAACATGTAGTTTACTTTGTCCTAGCTTCTGGGCCTGAGTAACATGTAGTTTACTTTGTCCTAGCTTCTGGGCCTGAGTAACATGTAGTTTACTTTGTCCTAGCTTCTGGGCCTGAGTAACGTGTAGTTTACTTTGTCCTAGCTTCTGGGCCTGAGTAACGTGTAGTTTACTTTGTCCTAGCTTCTGGGCCTGAGTAACGTGTAGTTTACTTTGTCCTAGCTTCTGGGCCTGAGTAACGTGTAGTTTACTTTGTCCTAGCTTCTGGGCCTGAGTAACGTGTAGTTTACTTTGTCCTAGCTTCTGGGCCTGAGTAACGTGTAGTTTACTTTGTCCTAGCTTCTGGGCCTGAGTAACGTGTAGTTTACTTTGTCCTAGCTTCTGGGCCTGAGTAACGTGTAGTTTACTTTGTCCTAGCTTCTGGGCCTGAGTAACGTGTAGTTTACTTTGTCCTAGCTTCTGGGCCTGAGTAACGTGTAGTTTACTTTGTCCTAGCTTCTGGGCCTGAGTAACGTGTAGTTTACTTTGTCCTAGCTTCTGGGCCTGAGTAACGTGTAGTTTACTTTGTCCTAGCTTCTGGGCCTGAGTAACGTGTAGTTTACTTTGTCCTAGCTTCTGGGCCTGAGTAACGTGTAGTTTTCTTTGTCCTAGCTTCTGGGCCTGAGTAACATGTAGTTTACTTTGTCCTAGCTTCTGGGCCTGAGTAACATGTAGTTTACTTTGTCCTAGCTTCTGGGCCTGAGTAACATGTAGTTTACTTTGTCCTAGCTTCTGGGCCTGAGTAACATGTAGTTTACTTTGTCCTAGCTTCTGGGCCTGAGTAACATGTAGTTTACTTTGTCCTAGCTTCTGGGCCTGAGTAACATGTAGTTTACTTTGTCCTAGCTTCTGGGCCTGAGTAACATGTAGTTTACTTTGTCCTAGCTTCTGGGCCTGAGTAACATGTAGTTTACTTTGTCCTAGCTTCTGGGCCTGAGTAACATGTAGTTTACTTTGTCCTAGCTTCTGGGCCTGAGTAACATGTAGTTTACTTTGTCCTAGCTTCTGGGCCTGAGTAACATGTAGTTTACTTTGTCCTAGCTTCTGGGCCTGAGTAACATGTAGTTTACTTTGTCCTAGCTTCTGGGCCTGAGTAACATGTAGTTTACTTTGTCCTAGCTTCTGGGCCTGAGTAACATGTAGTTTACTTTGTCCTAGCTTCTGGGCCTGAGTAACATGTAGTTTACTTTGTCCTAGCTTCTGGGCCTGAGTAACATGTAGTTTACTTTGTCCTAGCTTCTGGGCCTGAGTAACATGTAGTTTACTTTGTCCTAGCTTCTGGGCCTGAGTAACATGTAGTTTACTTTGTCCTAGCTTCTGGGCCTGAGTAACATGTAGTTTACTTTGTCCTAGCTTCTGGGCCTGAGTAACATGTAGTTTACTTTGTCCTAGCTTCTGGGCCTGAGTAACATGTAGTTTACTTTGTCCTAGCTTCTGGGCCTGAGTAACATGTAGTTTACTTTGTCCTAGCTTCTGGGCCTGAGTAACAGGTAGTTTACTTTGTCCTAGCTTCTGGGCCTGAGTAACATGTAGTTTACTTTGTCCTAGCTTCTGGGCCTGAGTAACATGTAGTTTACTTTGTCCTAGCTTCTGGGCCTGAGTAACATGTAGTTTACTTTGTCCTAGCTTCTGGGCCTGAGTAACATGTAGTTTACTTTGTCCTAGCTTCTGGGCCTGAGTAACATGCAGTTTACTTTGTCCTAGCTTCTGGGCCTGAGTAACATGTAGTTTACTTTGTCCTAGCTTCTGGGCCTGAGTAACATGTAGTTTACTTTGTCCTAGCTTCTGGGCCTGAGTAACATGTAGTTTACTTTGTCCTAGCTTCTGGGCCTGAGTAACATGTAGTTTACTTTGTCCTAGCTTCTGGGCCTGAGTAACATGTAGTTTACTTTGTCCTAGCTTCTGGGCCTGAGTAACATGTAGTTTACTTTGTCCTAGCTTCTGGGCCTGAGTAACATGTAGTTTACTTTGTCCTAGCTTCTGGGCCTGAGTAACATGTAGTTTACTTTGTCCTAGCTTCTGGGCCTGAGTAACATGTAGTTTACTTTGTCCTAGCTTCTGGGCCTGAGTAACATGTAGTTTACTTTGTCCTAGCTTCTGGGCCTGAGTAACATGTAGTTTACTTTGTCCTAGCTTCTGGGCCTGAGTAACATGTAGTTTACTTTGTCCTAGCTTCTGGGCCTGAGTAACATGTAGTTTACTTTGTCCTAGCTTCTGGGCCTGAGTAACATGTAGTTTACTTTGTCCTAGCTTCTGGGCCTGAGTAACATGTAGTTTACTTTGTCCTAGCTTCTGGGCCTGAGTAACATGTAGTTTACTTTGTCCTAGCTTCTGGGCCTGAGTAACATGTAGTTTTTTTGTCCTTTGTGGGCCTAGCTTCTGGGCCTGAGTAACGTGTAGTTTACTTTGTCCTAGCTTCTGGGCCTGAGTAACGTGTAGTTTACTTTGTCCTAGCTTCTGGGCCTGAGTAACGTGTAGTTTACTTTGTCCTAGCTTCTGGGCCTGAGTAACGTGTAGTTTACTTTGTCCTAGCTTCTGGGCCTGAGTAACGTGTAGTTTACTTTGTCCTAGCTTCTGGGCCTGAGTAACGTGTAGTTTACTTTGTCCTAGCTTCTGGGCCTGAGTAACGTGTAGTTTACTTTGTCCTAGCTTCTGGGCCTGAGTAACGTGTAGTTTACTTTGTCCTAGCTTCTGGGCCTGAGTAACGTGTAGTTTACTTTGTCCTAGCTTCTGGGCCTGAGTAACGTGTAGTTTACTTTGTCCTAGCTTCTGGGCCTGAGTAACGTGTAGTTTACTTTGTCCTAGCTTCTGGGCCTGAGTAACGTGTGTAGTTTACTTTGTCCTAGCTTCTGGGCCTGAGTAACATGTAGTTTACTTTGTCCTAGCTTCTGGGCCTGAGTAACATGTAGTTTACTTTGTCCTAGCTTCTGGGCCTGAGTAACATGTAGTTTACTTTGTCCTAGCTTCTGGGCCTGAGTAACATGTAGTTTACTTTGTCCTAGCTTCTGGGCCTGAGTAACATGTAGTTTACTTTGTCCTAGCTTCTGGGCCTGAGTAACATGTAGTTTACTTTGTCCTAGCTTCTGGGCCTGAGTAACATGTAGTTTACTTTGTCCTAGCTTCTGGGCCTGAGTAACATGTAGTTTACTTTGTCCTAGCTTCTGGGCCTGAGTAACATGTAGTTTACTTTGTCCTAGCTTCTGGGCCTGAGTAACATGTAGTTTACTTTTGTGGGCCTAGCTTCTGGGCCTGAGTAACATGTAGTTTACTTTGTCCTAGCTTCTGGGCCTGAGTAACATGTAGTTTACTTTGTCCTAGCTTCTGGGCCTGAGTAACATGTAGTTTACTTTGTCCTAGCTTCTGGGCCTGAGTAACATGTAGTTTACTTTGTCCTAGCTTCTGGGCCTGAGTAACATGTAGTTTACTTTGTCCTAGCTTCTGGGCCTGAGTAACATGTAGTTTACTTTGTCCTAGCTTCTGGGCCTGAGTAACATGTAGTTTACTTTGTCCTAGCTTCTGGGCCTGAGTAACATGTAGTTTACTTTGTCCTAGCTTCTGGGCCTGAGTAACATGTAGTTTACTTTGTCCTAGCTTCTGGGCCTGAGTAACATGTAGTTTACTTTGTCCTAGCTTCTGGGCCTGAGTAACATGTAGTTTACTTTGTCCTAGCTTCTGGGCCTGAGTAACAGGTAGTTTACTTTGTCCTAGCTTCTGGGCCTGAGTAACATGTAGTTTACTTTGTCCTAGCTTCTGGGCCTGAGTAACATGTAGTTTACTTTGTCCTAGCTTCTGGGCCTGAGTAACATGTAGTTTACTTTGTCCTAGCTTCTGGGCCTGAGTAACATGTAGTTTACTTTGTCCTAGCTTCTGGGCCTGAGTAACATGTAGTTTACTTTGTCCTAGCTTCTGGGCCTGAGTAACATGTAGTTTACTTTGTCCTAGCTTCTGGGCCTGAGTAACATGTAGTTTACTTTGTCCTAGCTTCTGGGCCTGAGTAACATGTAGTTTACTTTGTCCTAGCTTCTGGGCCTGAGTAACATGTAGTTTACTTTGTCCTAGCTTCTGGGCCTGAGTAACATGTATTACTTTGTCCTAGCTTCTGGGCCTGAGTAACATGTAGTTTACTTTGTCCTAGCTTCTGGGCCTGAGTAACATGTAGTTTACTTTGTCCTAGCTTCTGGGCCTGAGTAACATGTAGTTTACTTTGTCCTAGCTTCTGGGCCTGAGTAACATGTAGTTTACTTTGTCCTAGCTTCTGGGCCTGAGTAACATGTAGTTTACTTTGTCCTAGCTTCTGGGCCTGAGTAACATGTAGTTTACTTTGTCCTAGCTTCTGGGCCTGAGTAACATGTAGTTTACTTTGTCCTAGCTTCTGGGCCTGAGTAACATGTAGTTTACTTTGTCCTAGCTTCTGGGCCTGAGTAACATGTAGTTTACTTTGTCCTAGCTTCTGGGCCTGAGTAACATGTAGTTTACTTTGTCCTAGCTTCTGGGCCTGAGTAACAGGCAGTTTACTTTGTCCTAGCTTCTGGGCCTGAGTAACAGGCAGTTTACTTTGTCCTAGCTTCTGGGCCTGAGTAACAGGCAGTTTACTTTGTCCTAGCTTCTGGGCCTGAGTAACATGTAGTTTACTTTGTCCTAGCTTCTGGGCCTGAGTAACATGTAGTTTACTTTGTCCTAGCTTCTGGGCCTGAGTAACATGTAGTTTACTTTGTCCTAGCTTCTGGGCCTGAGTAACATGTAGTTTACTTTGTCCTAGCTTCTGGGCCTGAGTAACATGTAGTTTACTTTGTCCTAGCTTCTGGGCCTGAGTAACATGTAGTTTACTTTGTCCTAGCTTCTGGGCCTGAGTAACATGTAGTTTACTTTGTCCTAGCTTCTGGGCCTGAGTAACATGTAGTTTACTTTGTCCTAGCTTCTGGGCCTGAGTAACATGTAGTTTACTTTGTCCTATGTAGTTTACTTTTCTGGGCCTGAGTAACATGTAGTTTACTTTGTCCTAGCTTCTGGGCCTGAGTAACATGTAGTTTACTTTGTCCTAGCTTCTGGGCCTGAGTAACATGTAGTTTACTTTGTCCTAGCTTCTGGGCCTGAGTAACATGTAGTTTACTTTGTCCTAGCTTCTGGGCCTGAGTAACATGTAGTTTACTTTGTCCTAGCTTCTGGGCCTGAGTAACATGTAGTTTACTTTGTCCTAGCTTCTGGGCCTGAGTAACATGTAGTTTACTTTGTCCTAGCTTCTGGGCCTGAGTAACATGTAGTTTACTTTGTCCTAGCTTCTGGGCCTGAGTAACATGTAGTTTACTTTGTCCTAGCTTCTGGGCCTGAGTAACATGTAGTTTACTTTGTCCTAGCTTCTGGGCCTGAGTAACATGTAGTTTACTTTGTCCTAGCTTCTGGGCCTGAGTAACATGTAGTTTACTTTGTCCTAGCTTCTGGGCCTGAGCAACATGTAGTTTACTTTGTCCTAGCTTCTGGGCCTGAGTAACATGTAGTTTACTTTGTCCTAGCTTCTGGGCCTGAGTAACATGTAGTTTACTTTGTCCTAGCTTCTGGGCCTGAGTAACATGTAGTTTACTTTGTCCTAGCTTCTGGGCCTGAGTAACATGTAGTTTACTTTGTCCTAGCTTCTGGGCCTGAGTAACATGTAGTTTACTTTGTCCTAGCTTCTGGGCCTGAGTAACATGTAGTTTACTTTGGACACGTTTGTCATCCAAACCTCTAAATACTGCCCCCTAGCGCAGAGAAGTTTTAAATGACTGAAAAGGTTGGAGAAGTGGTTTATCCATACATCTCCATTTTTGATAGATAGCTCTTCGTGTTGTTGTTTGTTTAATGTGTTCCAATTTTTCCAGAAGTGATTTGATTCCATGGTTTTTTCAATGAGCTGTTTTCTGAACTCCTGTTCCTTCTTTTTCTGAGTGTATCTTGATTGTTTTAGTGTTTCACCATAGTGTTTGTCTCTCTCTCTCTGTCTGTCCATCACTCTGTCTCTCTCTGTTTGTAAGATAGTGTTTCTGACTCCTCTCTGTCAGTCTCTTTCCTTTCCCCTCCAGGTCACACCTCTGAGACCTTTATCCTCTCTTTCTCCTCTCTTAATCTCCCGTTATCTCTCCATCAGTCTGTCTCTCTTTGTTTGTAAGATAGTGTTTCTGACTCCTCCTCTCTGTCAGTCTCTTTCCTTTCCCCTCCAGGTCACACCTCTGAGACCTTTATCCTCTCTTTCTCCTCTCTTAATCTCCCGTTATCTCTCCATCACTCTGTCTCTCTTTGTCGATAAGTGCGTGTGACTCTTCCTTTATACCTCCATCTTGTTCTCTCACTCTCTCTCAATGTAGGATATATCATGTGTTTAATCCTGCTGGTGGCGGAACATGCACCCAAACATTGCTGTGACAGTGCTGTGATCTACAGTACGACATGGCTGCTGTTACTGTGAGGCAAGGTCAGCCACAGAGGGAACAAAGACTTGACAATAATCTCACCTGTAATGCATTTGCCCATGCAAAAATGGCCATCACACACACACACACACACACACACACACACACACACACACACACACACACACACACACACACACACACACACACACACACACACACACACACACACACACACACACACACACACACACACACACACACACACACACACACACACACACACACAGAGGGATGAGATATTCCACCTGCATGGTTAACACAGCGAAGGTTAAAACACACTGAGTGACATTGCAACTGGCTCTGCAACATCCAACACAGATGACTTCCACATACCTGTCAGTCTTATTGAGCCTGTGTGGAGCGACAGTTGTAACAGTCTTTCAGCGTGCTTCCTGTTTAGAGCAGCGTGCAACATGCTTCTAATCATTGGTTGCCATGTTCCTGTTAATCTGACTGTCATGTTCCTGTCAATCTGACTGTTATATGTGCTGTTTGTGATGTTGCTGATGTTGAATGATAATGGATTGCATTTGAGTGCTGCGTATTTCTTAACATCCAAACCAAATCACTCACGTATCTCGCTGTCTCTCTCCATCAACTGATGGAAGGGGATGTTCTTGACTGCTTTCATGTTTTAAGACAATGTGTTCATTCATTTTAGATATGACTTGTTGAAATCAAAGATTAACAAATGTATTTATATAGCCCTTCGTATATCAGCTGATATCTCAAAGTGCTGTACAGAAACCCAGCCTAAAACCCCAACCAGCAAGCAATGCAGGTGTAGAAGCACGGTGGCTAGGAAAAACTCCCTAGAAAGGCCAAAACCTAGGAAGAAACCTAGAGAGGAACCAGGCTATGTGGGGTGGCCAGTCCTCTTCTGGCTGTGCCGGGTGGAGATTATAACAGAACATGGCCAAGATGTTCAAATGTTCATAAATGATCAGCATGGTCGAATAATAATAAGGCAGAACAGTTGAAACTGGAGCAGCAGCACGGTCAGGTGGACTGGGGACAGCAAGGAGTCATCATGTCAGGTAGTCCTGGGGCACGGTCCTAGGGCTCAGGTCAGTTGAAACTAGTAAATTATCTCCCTCTCTGTTTCACTCTTTCTAACTTCACTTTCTCCCCATCACTATCCCTTACTCTCTCTTCTTCTCTCTATCACTATCCCTTACTCTCTCTCCTTCTCTCCATCACCATTCCTTACTCTCTATCACTATCCCTTACTCTCTCTCCTTCTCTCTATCACTATCCCTTACTCTCTCTCCTTCTCTCTATCACTATCCCTTACTCTCTCTCCTTCTCTCTATCACTATCCCTTACTCTCTCTCCTCTCTATCACCACCACTTACTCTCTCTATCACTATCCCTTACTCTCTTTCCTTCTCTCTCACTATCCCTTACTCTCTCTCCTTCTCTCCATCACCATTCCTTACTCTCTATCATTCTCTCTATCACTATCCCTTACTCTCTCTCCTTCTCTCTATCACTATCCCTTACTCTCTCTCCTTCTCTCTATCACCATCCCTTACTCTCTCTCCTTCTCTCTATCACTATCCCTTACTCTCTCTCCTTCTCTCTATCACTATCCCTTACTCTCTCTCCTTCTCTCTATCACCATCCCTTACTCTCTCTCCTCTCTATCACTATCCCTTACTCTCTCTCCTTCTCTCCATCACCATCCCTTACTCTCTCACCTCTCTATCACTATCCCTTACTCTCTCTCCTTCTCTCCATCACCATCCCTTACTCTCTCTCCTTCTCTCTATCACTATCCCTTACTCTCTATCACTATCCCTTACTCTCTCTCCTCTCTATCACTATCCCTTACTCTCTCTCTCCTTCTCTCCATCACCATTCCTTACTCTCTCTCCTTCTCTCTATCACTATCCCTTACTCTCTCTCCTTCTCTTTATCACTATCCCTTACTCTCTCTCCTTCTCTCCATCACCATCCCTTACTCTCTCTCCTTCTCTCTATCACTATCCCTTACTCTCTCTCCTCTCTATCACTATCCCTTACTCTCTCTCCTTCTCTCCATCACCATCCCTTACTCTCTCTCCTTCTCTCTATCACTATCCCTTACTCTCTCTCCTCTCTATCACTATCCCTTACTCTCTCTCCTTCTCTCTATCACTATCCCTTACTCTCTCTCCTTCTCTCTATCACCATCCCTTACTCTCTCTCCTCTCTATCACTATCCCTTACTCTCTCTCCTTCTCTCCATCACCATCCCTTACTCTCTCTCTATCACTATCCCTTACTCTCTCACCTCTCTATCACTATCCCTTACTCTCTCTCCTTCTCTCCATCACCATCCCTTACTCTCTCTCCTTCTCTCTATCACTATCCCTTACTCTCTCTCCTCTCTATCACTATCCCTTACTCTCTCTCCTCTCTATCACTATCCCTTACTCTCTCTCTCCTTCTCTCCATCACCATTCCTTACTCTCTCTCCTTCTCTCTATCACTATCCCTTACTCTCTCTCCTTCTCTCTATCACTATCCCTTACTCTCTCTCCTTCTCTCCATCACCATCCCTTACTCTCTCTCCTTCTCTCTATCACTATCCCTTACTCTCTCTCCTCTCTATCACTATCCCTTACTCTCTCTCCTTCTCTCCATCACCATCCCTTACTCTCTCTCCTTCTCTCTATCACTATCCCTTACTCTCTCTCCTGTCTATCACTATCCCTTACTCTCTCTCCTTCTCTCTATCACTATCCCTTACTCTCTCTCCTCTCTATCACCATCCCTTACTCTCTCTCCTTCTCTCTATCACTATCCCTTACTCTCTCTCCTTCTCTCCATCACCATTCCTTACTCTCTCTCCTTCTCTCTATCACTATCCCTTACTCTCTCTCCTTCTCTCTATAACTATCCCTTGCTCTCTCTCCTTCTCTCCATCACTATCCCTTACTCTCTCTCCTTCTCTCTATCACTATCCCTTACTCTCTCTCCTTCTCTCTATCACTATCCCTTACTCTCTCTCCTTCTGTCCATCACCATCCCTTACTCTCTCTCCTTCTCTCTATCACTATCTCTTACTCTCTCTCCTTCTCTCCATCACCATCCCTTACTCTCTCTCCATCACTATCCCTTACTCTCTCTCCTTCTCTCTATCACTATCCCTTACTCTCTCTCCTCTCTATCACCATCCCTTACTCTCTCTCCTTCTCTCTATCACTATCCCTTACTCTCTCTCCTTCTCTCCATCACCATTCCTTACTCTCTCTCCTTCTCTCTATCACTATCCCTTACTCTCTCTCCTTCTCTCTATAACTATCCCTTACTCTCTCTCCTTCTCTCCATCACTATCCCTTACTCTCTCTCCTTCTCTCTATCACTATCCCTTACTCTCTCTCCTTCTCTCTATCACTATCCCTTACTCTCTCTCCTTCTGTCCATCACCATCCCTTACTCTCTCTCCTTCTCTCTATCACTATCTCTTACTCTCTCTCCTTCTCTCCATCACCATCCCTTACTCTCTCTCCATCACTATCCCTTACTCTCTCTCCTCTCTATCACCATCCCTTACTCTCTCTCCTTCTCTCATCACCATTCCTTACTCTCTCTCTCCATCTTATCTCCCTGTTCTCGCTCACTGTATGTGTCCTGAGGACAGAGTGAGTGTGTGTGTGTCACATATGGTGCTGGTGGTGGGAGGAGGGAGGTTTGTCCTTAGGCTCTGATGTATCCAGAGGAGGCTGGTGGGGGGAGCTATAGGAGGATGGCTTAATTGTAATGGCTGGAAAGGAATAAGTGGAACCGAGTCAAACGTGTGGTTTCCATATGTTTGATGTATTTGATATCGTTCCATCGATTCCAATACAGCCATTACAATGAGCCCGTCACACCAAAGCTCCTCCCACCAGCCTCCTCTGGATTTAACCTCACACCACCATTTGGAGAGGGAAAAGAAGGACGAAAACAGCCCTTGGGAGGGAGAGAGGAAGATGGGAGGGGAAGGAGAACTTGTAGTAGGGTCAGAGGGGAAGGTGTGTGAGAGAGAGAGAGAGAGAGAGAGAGAGAGAGAGAGAGAGAGAGAGAGAGAGAGAGAGAGAGAGAGAGAGAGAGAGAGAGAGAGAGAGAGAGAGAGAGAGGGAGAGAGAGAGAGAGAGAGAGAGAGGAAGGAGGACAGTGAGAGAAAGAGGGGAAGTTGTTGTGTTATTGGGGAAAGAGGCTGTTTATGTCTGATAAGCTGTTCTGTTTTGCCTGGCCATGCTAATGGAAATATGATTGTATGAGTCTGGTGCAATGTAATCTATGTAACGTTTCTCGAATTTATATCATGTACTGGTATGTGTAATATTTGGGGTTAGTTTTCACCTTGTAAATGTGCAATGTTTGAGTGTGATTCATGTAAATGTCAATGAGGGCATGCAGTATGTGTGATGTGTGTAAAGGTCTTCGAGGAGATATATTAAACAGGCTGGCCCACACCAGACAGCTCTAATAGACAGCACACATGGCAGTGGGCGGAAAGCACACATAACTCATGTCACGTGAGTAAGTCTCAAGGTCTCTGTGTGTGTTAAGAGATCCCAGTTCTCTTCTATAATTCAGTATTATTTTCTCTCTCTCTCCCTCTCTCCTCTTACCCTCATCTCTCTCTCTCTCTCTTTACTCTTACCCTCATCTCTCTCTCTCTCTCTTTACTCTTACCCTCATCTCTCTCTCACTCTCTAATCTTACTCTCATTCTCTCTCTACTCTTACCCACATTCTCTCTCTCTCTCCTCTTACCCCATTCTCTCTCTCTCCTCTTACCCTCATTCTCTCTCTACTCTTACCCTCATTCTCTCTCTCTCTCTCTCTTTACTCTCTCCCTCTCTCCTCTTACCTTCATATCTCTCTCTCTCTCTTTACTCATCTCTCTCACTCTCTAATCTTACTCTCATTCTCTCTCTACTCTTACCCACATTCTCTCTCTCTCCTCTTACCCTCTCTCTCTCTCTCTCTCTCTCTCTCTCCACTTACCCTCATTCTCTCTCTCTCCTCTTACCCTCATTCTTTCTCTCTTAACTCTTAACCTCATTCTCTCTCTCTCTCTTTACTCTTAACCTCATTATCTCTCTCCCTATCTACTCTTACCCTCATTCTCGCTCTCTACTCTTACCCTCATTCTCTCTCTCCCTCCCTACTCTTACCCTCATTCTCTCTCTCTACTCTTACCCTCATTCTCTCTCTCCCTCTACTCTTACCCTCATTCTCTCTCTCTACTCTTACCCTCATTCTCTCTCTCCCTCTACTCTTACCCTCATTCTCTCTCTCCCTCTCTACCCCTACCCTACATTCTCTCTCTCTCTCCCTCTCTACTCCTACCCTCATTATCTCGCTCTCGCTCTCTCTTTACTCTTACCCTCATCTCTCTCTCTACTCTTACGCGCATTCTCTCTCTCTCTCTCTACTCTTACGCGCATTCTCTCTCTCTCTCTACTCTTACCCGCATTCTCTCTCTCTCTACTCTTACCCGCATTCTCCCTCTCTCTTTACTCTTACCCTCATCTCTCTCTCTACTCTTACTCTCATTCTCTCTCTCTCTCTACTCTTACCCGCATTCTCTCTCTCTCTCTACTCTTACCCGCATTCTCTCTCTCTCTTTACTCTTACCCTCATTCTCTCTCTCTCTCTTTACTCTTAACCTCATTCTCTCTCTCCCCCTCTACTCTTACCCTCATTCTCTCTCTCTCTCTTTACTCTTAACCTCATTCTCTCTCTCCCCCTCTACTCTTACCCTCATTCTCTCTCTCCCTCTCTACTCTTACCCTCATTCTCTCTCTTTACTCTTACCCTCATTCTCTCTCTCCCTCTCTGCTCTTACCCTCATTCTCTCTCTCTACTCTTACCCTCATTCTCTCTCTCCCTCCCTCTCTACTCTTCCCTCATTCTCTCTCTCCCTCCCTCTCTACTCTTCCCTCATTCTCTCGCTCCCTCCCTCTCTACTCTTCCCTCATTCTCTCTCTTCCTCCCTTTCTACTCTTATCATACATTCTCGCTCCCTCCCTCTCTAGAAACTGAAGATCTCGTACAACGTTGTGTACTACTCCCTTCACAGAACAGCGCAAACTGGCCCTAACCAGAATAGAAAGAGGAGTGGGAGGCCCCGGTGCACAACTGAGCAAGAGGATTTATAATGATAAATTAGCCTTTTAAAATGATCAACTTGGATTAGCTAACACAACGTGCCATTGGAACACAGGAGTGATGGTTGCTGATAATGGGCCTCTGTATGCCTATGTAGATATTCCATACAAAATCAGCCGTTTCCAGCTACAATAGTCATTTACAACATTAACAATGTCTACACTGTATTTCTGATCAATTTGATGCTATTTTAATGGACAAAATGTTTTGCCTTTCTTTCAAAAACAAGGACATTTCTAAGTGACCCTAAACTTTAGAATGGTAGCGCATATACTATAGATGTTTTGAAATCACAGAGAGTTCAGTGAACATTGTGTAGAAACGGCTCTGTAGACTTACAGTGAATTTGAGATGGTCTGTGTTGGTGCCAGGTGAGGTAGAAATACAGTGTTTGAGTAATATAGAATGTTGGCTCCCTCACTCAGTTCTGTGTGTGTGTGTGTGTGTGTGTGTGTGTGTGTGTGTGTGTGTGTGTGTGTGTGTGTGTGTGTGTGTGTGTGTGTGTGTGTGTGTGTGTGTGTGTGTGTGTGTGTGTGTGTGTGTGTGTGTGTGTGTGTGTGTGTGTGTGTGTGTGTGTGTGTGTGTGTGTGTGTGTGTGTGTGTGTGTGTGTGTGTGCCTCTTTCATCACGTCATGAATCAGCCCTGGATGCAGAGCAGGATCAGGATATTAACTCTGCACCAAGATAGGAACAGGTAATGACTCACTGTAACAGAGGGAGGGAGGAGCAGAGAGAGAGGTAGAGGGAGGGAGAAGGTGGGGTAGAGAGGAGTGATTGAATGAGGAGGAAGAAAGAAAGAAAGAAACTAAGTGGTAGAATATAGAGATTTGGGAAAAGAGGTAATAATTGAATGAGACAGGGAGAAGGAAAAATAGTGAGTGTGAGAAAAAAGAAGGGAAGAGAGAGAAAAATATCGGGAGGGGGAGGGGCAGACTTTTCATACCGGGTTTGGCGACATTCCAGCCTGTCTGGCTGTGATTCTGACACTCTTCTGTGGTTTTAGGCTCACCTCCATGCAGGCTGCAGGACCCCACAGCTGCCCTACCACTGCCTGACTCCAACTACAACCTCCTTGTGAGCCCAGAGATATTTCTGACCTAGAGAAACTGGGGCCTACATATAGGCAATAGGAATTGTTCCTGGTCAGGTCACATGGTAAGAAAAACAAACTACACATGAGACCAGGATGTCTCTATCTAGCCATGCTGGAGAGTATGGCTAGTGGTGTATAATTACAAACAGGATTGCATGACCTGTCCCTAACCTTAAATAACGATCAAATAGCTCACATGCTTCTCTCTGGCATGACCATCTAGTGATACGCTGGGAGGGACAGATTTCTCAGGCCTGCACCTGTGGAATGCTATGTATGGAAACATTGCTTTATTTTCCTAATGGAAGTGGGGAGGGCCTGGAAAGTTTCCATAAGGGACAATAGGCAATCCCATGACCACACCCCAAGGATCCCCATGACCACACCCCAAGGATCCCCATGACCACACCCTCTGGTTTATGGATTAGCCCTAAGAGTGGTGGGTTACACAACACAACACTTTACAACACAACAGAACACTACAATGTATAACACAACAGCATACATTATAATCCCGCCACATACTACTATATAAAATAACACAAGTTAAAGTGCTGCTTGTTGACTTGTCACACTGGATTCTTGGAAGATTAGCCCTATTGTGGGCTAAAAGAGAATCAAACTACCTAGCCCCTAGTGTGTGACAGACAGCAAAGAGCACATCAGTGATAATAGAACAAGGAACTACTATAAGGTGTACAACGCATTCCTGTACCAGCTGTAAAACACACCTGAAAGCACGATAACTAAGACGCTGGAAGGTGAGGGCAAAAGGTGTGTGTGTGTATTGGTTCTTCATGTGGGGATCTAAAATCCCCCACAAGGACAGTAAAACAAGGAAAAGTCTACCTTATGGGGACATTTCCCATGTCCCCATGAGGACAAAGGCTATTTTAAGCTTAGGAGTTAGGTTTGGGTAAGGGGTTAGTGGTTAGGTTTAGGATTTAGGTTTGGGTAAGGGGTTAGTGGTTAGGGATAGGAGGTAGGTTTGGGTAAGGGGTTAGATGTTAGGTTTAGGAGGTAGGTTTGGGTAAGGGGTTAGTGGTTAGGGATAGGAGTTAGGTTTAGGGTTTGGGTAAGTGGTTAGGTTTAGGAGTTAGGTTTAGGGTTTAGGGTTTGGGTAAGGGGTTAGTGGTTAGGTTTAGGAGTTAGGTTTAAGGTTTGGGTAAGGGGTTAGTGGTTAGGTTTAGGAGTTAGGTTTGGGTAAGTGGTTAGTGGTTAGGGATAGGAGTTAGGTTTAGGGTTTGGGTAAGGGGTTAGTGGTTAGGTTTAGGAGTTAGGTTTAAGGTTTGGGTAAGGGGTTAGTGGTTAGGTTTAGGAGTTAGGTTTAAGGTTTGGGTAAGTGGTTAGTGGTTAGGGATAGGAGTTAGGTTTAGGGTTTGGGTAAGGGGTTAGTGGTTAGGTTTAGGAGTTAGGTTTGGGTAAGGGGTTAGTGGTTAGGTTTAGGAGTTAGGTTTGGGTAAGGGGTTAGTGGTTAAGTTTAGGAGTTAGGTTTGGGTAAGGGGTTAGTGGTTAGGTTTAGGGTTTGCGTAAGGGATTAGTGGTTAGGTTTAGGGTTTGGGTAAGGGGTTAGGTTTAGGAGTTAGGTTTGGGTAAGGGGTTAGTTGTTAGGTTTAGGAGTTAGGTTTGGGTAAGGGGTTAGTGGTTAGGTTTAGGAGTTAGGTTTAGGGTTTGGGTAAGGGGTTAGTGGTTAGGTTTAGGAGTTAGGTTTGGGTAAGGGGTTAGTGGTTAGGGATAGGGTTTGGGTAAGTGGTTAGGTTTAGGGTTATGGGTTAAGGTTTCTGGTTAGGGAAAATATGATTTTGAATGAAAATGAATTTTAGGTCCCCACGAGGATAGAAAACATAACGTGTGTGTGATAGGGAAGCTGTGTCAGAGGTAGCAGATGTGCAGGATGGGAGGGGTCATTCTCCGTGGTTGTGATATTACTGTGGGTTAGGCTCACATCCTCATGTCAGTAGGAACAGTTAGGGTCTATGAGGTACCATGTCCTTTTTTTCACTCAATCAAACTGAGTAACAGAGCCACAGCAATGTATTACTTTATATTTCAAGGAAATAATGGTTATGCATGTATGTGATACCTGAACCAAACTGCATGGAAATGCCTTTTACACCAGGACAGGATCAGGGCTTTCAGCGAGTGCAACAGCACTGTGATGTGGCCTTTCTCTTTCCCTTGTGTCCCCCAACCATTTTAGTGTCTGTACCTAATCAAGCCTCTACCTCCATTATCTCTCTCCTCCCTCCCTCGTTCCCTCTCTCTCTGACCTTACAAGGAAAGGCAGGCAGCGTTGATGTCATAGAATGAAGAATGTTGCAGGAATCCAGAGAGAGAGAGAGACAGGGAGAAACAGAGAGGAAAGACAGGGGCTACTGCCTCACAGCAGTTTATGAACATACAGGATGAGAGAGAGAGAGAGAGAGAGAGAGAGAGAGAGAGAGAGAGAGAGAGAGAGAGAGAGAGAGAGAGAGAGAGAGACAGGGAGAAACAGAGAGGAAAGACAGGGGCTACTGCCTCACAGCAGTTTATGAACATACAGGATGAGAAAGAGAGAGAGAGAGAGACAGGGAGAAACAGAGAGGAAAGACAGGGGCTACTGCCTCACAGCAGTTTATGAACATACAGGATGAGAAAGAGAGAGAGAGAGACAGGGAGAAACAGAGAGGAAAGACAGGGGCTACTGCCTCACAGCAGTTTATGAACATACAGGATGAGAAAGAGAGAGAGAGAGAGACAGGGAGAAACAGAGAGGAAAGACAGGGGCTACTGCCTCACAGCAGTTTATGAACATACAGGATGAGAAAGAGAGAGAGAGAGACAGGGAGAAACAGAGAGGAAAGACAGGGGCTACTGCCTCACAGCAGTTTATGAACATACAGGATGAGAAAGAGAGAGAGAGAGAGACAGGGAGAAACAGAGAGGAAAGACAGGGGCTACTGCCTCACAGCAGTTTATGAACATACAGGATGAGAAAGAGAGAGAGAGAGAGAGAAAGGGAGAAACAGAGAGGAAAGACAGGGGCTACTGCCTCACAGCAGTTTATGAACATACAGGATGAGAGAGAGAGAGAGAGAGAGAGAGAGGGAGAAACAGAGAGGAAAGACAGGGGCTACTGCCTCACAGCAGTTTATGAACATACAGGATGAGAAAGAGAGAGAGAGAGAGACAGGGAGAAACAGAGAGGAAAGACAGGGGCTACTGCCTCACAGCAGTTTATGAACATACAGGATGAGAAAGAGAGAGAGAGAGAGAGACAGGGAGAAACAGAGAGGAAAGACAGGGGCTACTGCCTCACAGCAGTTTATGAACATACAGGATGAGAAAGAGAGAGAGAGAGAGACAGGGAGAAACAGAGAGGAAAGACAGGGGCTACTGCCTCACAGCAGTTTATGAACATACAGGATGAGAAAGAGAGAGAGAGAGACAGGGAGAAACAGAGAGGAAAGACAGGGGCTACTGCCTCACAGCAGTTTATGAACATACAGGATGAGAAAGAGAGAGAGAGAGAGAGAGAGACAGGGAGAAACAGAGAGGAAAGACAGGGGCTACTGCCTCACAGCAGTTTATGAACATACAGGATGAGAAAGAGAGAGAGAGAGAGAGACAGGGAGAAACAGAGAGGAAAGACAGGGGCTACTGCCTCACAGCAGTTTATGAACATACAGGATGAGAAAGAGAGAGAGAGAGAGAGACAGGGAGAAACAGAGAGGAAAGACAGGGGCTACTGCCTCACAGCAGTTTATGAACATACAGGATGAGAAAGAGAGAGAGAGAGAGACAGGGAGAAACAGAGAGGAAAGACAGGGGCTACTGCCTCACAGCAGTTTATGAACATACAGGATGAGAAAGAGAGAGAGAGAGACAGGGAGAAACAGAGAGGAGAGACAGGGGCTACTGCCTCACAGCAGTTTATGAACATACAGGATGAGAAAGAGAGAGAGAGAGAGAGAGAGGGAGAAACAGAGAGGAAAGACAGGGGCTACTGCCTCACAGCAGTTTATGAACATACAGGATGCGAAAGAGAGAGAGAGAGACAGGGAGAAACAGAGAGGAAAGACAGGGGCTACTGCCTCACAGCAGTTTATGAACATACAGGATGAGAAAGAGAGAGAGAGACAGGGAGAAACAGAGAGGAAAGACAGTTGCTACTGCCTCACAGCAGTTTATGAACATACAGGATGAGAAAGAGAGAGGTGGTGTTTACATAGTAATATACACATCCTGAGAGAAAGTCCAACGAGAAAGAACTTGTTTGGAAGGATGGTGTCATTCCTTTTCCATGGAGAGGGGGAGGAGAGAGAGAGAGAGGAGGGGAGGAGAGAGAGGTAGGGAGGAGAGAGAGATAGGGAGGAGAGAGAGAGAGAGAGAGAGAGAGAGAGAGAGAGAGAGAGGGGAGGAGAGAGAGGTAGGGAGGAGAGAGAGAGGGGAGGAGAGAGAGGGGGATCTAACAGCTGTAGGGGAACTGAGAGAGAGGGGGGTAGAGGAAAGTTAACCAGCACACTTTCTTTCTGTGTGGGTTTGGATCTACAGCTAGGGAAAAGGAGAAGGAATAGAGATACTGTAGGGGAGGGTAATAGTTTGCTCTCCCAACTGCACACATAGGTAAGAACAGATGTTACACTGATTATGAGTTATTCAATATTTTGTAGCCTTATCATTTCAGTCTAAGCAATGCTATAATCAGATTATGTGATATATAGGTTTGGTCCATTGCAGAGTTTCAACAGTTAAGAAGATGTATGAAAGAACAATAGCAAAGTGCCTGGTACGATTATTACTCATCTACCGGGGCGGGTGTTCTGCTTTTTAGTCCACTGAGCAGTCCTTGTGCAAGGGGCGCATTTACACTTTTACAGCTTTTGATAGATTCCCGCTCGCTCACGACAAAGAAAAATTCAGAGGCTGTAACCGGAAGTACAGTTTAGGAGGAATAGTTAGCTGGCTGATTAGTCAGACAGAAATCTCACATTCCTTTGAAAATATACAGGGAAAGGGTGATGGCAACATCCATTTAGGGTACAGATAGACCTGCCGTTGAAGAATAAATAGAAAGGGGCCGGTTGAGAACGATAAACCGTGTCATCGACGTAGAGAGGCGAGGAAGTAACGTTAGCCCTCTACAACCTCTGGCTAGCTACCAACTGTAGGGAGGCTGCTAGCCAGCAAAAATATAGGTGAGTGCACAAACTAACTAGCCAGCATGTCTAGACAGATTGCGCTTTTATATGTAGCTATTATATACATTTGCCGTTCTGAAGTTATTTCAACACTGGGTTGTATGCAGGTGAATGCTAGACCAGGGCTGTCAATACGGATTTACACACACTGCAATTCTCTTGAATCAGGGTTAGATAGACTTTACCTAGCTATGACTACATGGATGATTCATTGATGATCGTCGGATATTTTGTATATTATGTGTTCTTAGCTGTCTTGAGCTTAGCAGACCTACCATAGCTAATCATAGGCATGTTAAAAGGTGGGTGGGGCGCTAATGTAATCCAGTGGATCTTGGTTATCCATCAAGTTCCTACCAGCTGTTATTTCATCCAAAATGGGATTCCATTGTTTCACAAGATGGTTGTTCTCACGCAAACCCACTGACTAAAATGTAAAGAGAGAATATAGATTTAAAACTGAGTGCTGTGGTAGTTTTCCAGCCCCATAGACAAAAGTGCAATTAAAGGGGAAATCACCTCAAACTCTTTTTGGTATCCCCCCCCCTTTCAAGAAGCAAAGTGTCACTGGCCAAATCAAATGTTATTCATCACATGCTTCATAAACAGCAGCTGTAGACTGACAGTGAAATGGGTGATTAACACGTGTAACATTCCTACAGGAATCTGTTCCAAAAACGTTGTAAAGTACAAGGTTGCCAACAACCAACGCATACAAAGTAGCATGATCAATTAACCTAGCTGCCGAATAGGCATCAACTCACCACGCGTGTCTGTGCTGAAACTCAGGGACAACAATGGAGCTTTAGCAACTGTAGGGTATTCACTAGATGGCCATGCTAGAGAGGACAACACTGGCGTCAGAGCTGATGAGCTAGTAGGGAAGTATTTTTGTTGTTGATTTGGGGCTAGGGTCATGGTAACGATAGGGTTAGGTGTTAGGGTCCAAGATAGTGTGTGTGTGTGTGTGTGGGGGGGGGGGAGGGTTGATACAGTTATATATGAGGATATTATTTTTGACAATGTAACGTTTTGACAATATCGCAATTTTATCAAATAATAATTTTTCCTTCATAGCTTCTACTCAATCTTTTTAAATAAGGAGCCAATTTGTTTTCAGCACATTTATTTCCACGACTGATCAAAACTTGTTTTCTCATGACTCTCTCTTGTCCTTCTGCAGTAGATGTATGGTGAGCAGCATGTTTGGCACATTGAGTGGCAATAAAATCACAGTATCGCATCGTGATACATATAGAATCGTGAGAATCGCAATACATATAGTATCGTCACCTAATTATTGTGATAATATTGTATCGTGACGTCCCTGGCAATTCTCAGCCCTAGTTCAAGAGTGGCTTTCAGAATCAAGTGCTTCTGCCTGTTTTCTACTCCCCATCTGGATTCCAAAGCGATTGCCCCCAAGCAGTGTGTTGGCTTGTCACTAGTGTTCTTATTGGTCTGGCACAGTATCTATTGTTGGTGTTGTTTCTCTCAGGTAAACACTTACAGACCAGCAGCCAGTGGTAAAACAACAGTGTACTGTAAGTGTTTAGTGTTATAGTCCATCCATCCGCATCCAACACAGAAAGATGCTTCAATCGATGTCTGGGCCTTGATACCATCTCAAATATCATCTCCTCTACCAAATGAATTGTCTTCTAACCCTCCTTTGTAGACCGATGACCAACTGACCATGTGGAAATCATAACGTACTCGATAAGCTATGAGCTATTATTTACAGTAGACGGTTTGCATGAGTTTAGCGCTCTCTCTGCACACATGATGTCGCCTCATAGCCAAGCTGTAAAACTAGTTAAGATGATGAAATACAGGCCGTGGTGATGTCATCCAACTGAAATGACAGGAGGGAGCTTTGGGGGGGGGGGGGGGGGTGTTGAGGTAGGAGTGATTTAGTGAGTGAAAGGGGGAGCAGATTGGAGATGGAGGGAAAGGAAAAAGCAGACCATGGTGTTGATGTCATTCAACTGAAGTGCCAAACGTTCTCACCGTGGGTCTCATCATCTCTGGATCCAATTTCACAATAGTTTACTTTAGTTAGGCTTAGGGGACTGTCTGGGAGGAGCCTGCAGCTGACCTCACCATATAAAACCATTATCCAGGTCTACAGCCACATGGAATCTGTGGGGAATGTTTTTTGTTGTCAATGCCTTTACAGTTGGTTGAGTAGTGAATTAAATAATACATCATAAAAAATCACTTGACTTTTGTAGGATGACGTTTACAGCGGTATTTGTTTTTTAATTCCTCAAATCAGGTGGTCTATTTCCAGGGGCACCATGAGGAACGTTTGCTCCTAGCATGTCTCAGTCCCGTGACCGTCTCATGCATTATCCCCAGAGCTTTTCTACAGTCGGCTAATATTATGAACCACTTTTAAATGAGCACTAGAACCAATAAGCCAAGTTCTCTGCCTCCATTTAGTGTAGAGCGCTGGCTCTCTAGAAAGCCTTTAGATCAAAGCCTCGTAATATTTCCCTCACAACTGAACAGTCTGCTGGTATCCAATGCACTGGCCCTCATTAGCAGAGGTTTCAACAGGGTTCTATTAGCCAAGGAGAGCAGGTTTCTGTCTGACTGAGGATATTACAGGGGAGGTCTGCTCTGCTTGATGCAGGCTCTTTCATCACAGAGAGGAGCCAATGCTTTGTCAGTGGAGCGTTGGACTCTTACTAGGTTGGACTTTTACAGACAGTTTCCAAGACTGTTCTGTGTGGTCTTGGAAATATAAGACAGCTAGCTAGCCTACAGGCTGTAGCAAGCTGTGGTAGGGTGGGCAACCAGATTGGTTGATGTCCCCTTTGGTCATTTGCCTTTAATATTTCATCCTGCTCTTCTCTGCATTATTTAACAGTAAATCCATTTTGAAAATAGAAAAGTTTTTAACAGTTTGTGGCTTTTTGTTGCTCACTTTGAAGGGGCTTGAGTGCAAATATGATATCTTCTCTCTTTGGCTTCCTGTCAGCATTTTAACTGTTAAAGTACGAAGTTAGGAGTGAAATGTTGAAACCGCTGTGTTTTACAGAGAATCCTAACAAACAGTTAGCTTACTTACGCTGTTTTTTTCTTCATACTGTGTTGAGGCCTGAGTCAGCATTTCCGGAATACTTTCACCCACGGTTGATGTCTTTATCTTGTCAGAACTTGTGTCAAGGCCCCCAAGTCACAGCTACATGCAATGTGGAAACCTCAATTTCAAACTGAAAAACTATTTAAGAAATGTGTCTTAAGGTAACTGTCAAGTTTAAATCTCACTTTTTAAAGTTCATATTCTGTTAACTCGTCCTGTACTCGTATTTGCGACCAAAGCATGAATTGGAGAAAAAACAGTTTAAAAAAACCTACCAACCAACTTGTATCACACAGACCCTTTAAAAAGGTGCCTGCTATTTACTCCTAGAACATGATGTCATGTTGGCTGATTGGCTGAGCTTGAGAGTCGGCCGTCTACTTGCCTTAATATTTTTAATGAACCGTATACACCACCCACACCATTCTGTTGCTGGGGTACAACCACACCATTCTGTCGCTGGGGTACACCCACACCATTTTGTCGCTGGGGTACACCCACACCATTCTGTCGCTGGGGTACACCCACACCATTCTGTCCTTGGGGTACACCCACACCATTCTGTCCTTGGGGTACACCCACACCATTCTGTCCTTGGGGTACACCCACACCATTCTGTCCTTGGGGTACACCCACACCATTCTGTCCTTGGGGTACACCCACACAATTCTGTCCTTGGGGTACACCCACACAATTCTGTCCTTGGGGTACACCCACACAATTCTGTCCTTGGGGTACACCCACACCATTCTGTCCTTGGGGTACACCCACACCATTCTGTTGCTGGGGTACAACCACACCATTCTGTCGCTGGGGTACACCCACACCATTCTGTCCTTGGGGTACACCCACACCATTCTGTCCTTGGGGTACACCCACACCATTCTGTCCTTGGGGTACACCCACACCATTCTGTCCTTGGGGTACACCCACACCATTCTGTCCTTGGGGTACACCCACACCATTCTGTCCTTGGGGTACACCCACACCATTCTGTCCTTGGGTTACACCCACACCATTCTGTCCTTGGGGTACACCCACACCATTCCAACACAGAAAAGCTGCTTTTTAACCTACTTAATACAAATTAAATAACTTTCACTCATATAATTAATTATAGGTCATATTTCACAGAAATCTGGTAACCCTGGGAAGGAAGTTACGTAAAGTTTCTCATGAAACTGACATGGCGTAACATAGTCAAGCCTGGGTGGTAAATCATTCCCTGTCTAAGGGCTGATTCTGATCATAGCGAAAGAAATCAGTCACCCGCATCACAAGCCCACATCGGAGCATGTACTAGGCTAGTTCTAGGGCATTGCTTTTCCTCCCAAAGCAAACAAGGCCTGAGGAAACTCATTTATATTATCACTATGGCAATGGTTCTTAAATATATTGTTGCTCTAACAAAAGCATTTCACATGATGGACAAAAGCATGTTTCTAGACATAAGCCATTAGGCTTGTTAACGGTGAGATACTGACTAGGACCCATCAAGCCATTAGGCTTGTTAACGGTGAGATACTGACTAGGACCCATCAATGTCGTTATATACAGTGTATTCTAAAAGTATTCAGACACTGACTAGGACCCATCAATGTCGTTATATACAGTGCATTCTAAAAGTATTCAGACACTGACTAGGACCCATCAATGTCGTTATATACAGTGTATTCTAAAAGTATTCAGACACTGACTAGGACCCATCAATGTCATTATATACAGTGCATTCTAAAGGTATTCAGACACTGACTAGGACCCATCAATGTCGTTATATACAGTGCATTCTAAAGGTATTCAGACACTGACTAGGACCCATCAATGTCGTTATATACAGTGTATTCTAAAAGTATTCAGACACTGACTAGGACCCATCAATGTCGTTATATACAGTGCATTCTAAAGGTATTCAGACACTGACTAGGACCCATCAATGTCGTTATATACAGTGCATTCTAAAAGTATTCAGACACTTGACTTTTTCCACATTTTGTTAAATTACAGCGATGTTGCCAGGTTTCCTCCAGACGTGACGCCTGGCATTCATGCTAAAGACTTCAATCTTGGTTTTATCAGATGAGAGAATCTTGTTTCTCATGGTCTGAGAGTCCTTTAGGTGCCTTTTGGCAAACTCCAAGCGGGCTGTCATGTGCCTTTTACTGAGGATTGGCTTCCACCTGGCCACTCTACCATAAAGGCCTGATTGGTGGAGTGCTGCAGAGATGTTTGTCCTTCTGATTGCTCCGTTTGGCTGGGCGGCCAGCTCTAGGAAGAGTCTTGGTGGTTCCAAAACTTCTTCCATTTAAGAATGTTGGAGGTCACTCTGTTACCCTTCCCCAGATCTGTGCCTCGACTCAATCCTGTCTCAGAGCTCTATGGACAATTCCTTCGACCTTATGGCTTGGATTCTGCTCTGACATGCACTGTCAGCTATGGGCCCTTATGTAGACAGGTGTGTGCCTTTCCAAATCATATCCAATCAATTGAATTTACCACAGGTGGACTGCAATCAAGTTGTAGAAACATCTGGATGTTCAATGGAAACAGGATACACCAGAGCTCAATTTGGAGTCTCATAGCAAACAGTGTGAATGCTTATTTACACAAGGTATGTCTTTAAAAAAATATATATATACATTTGCAAAAAAACTGTTTTCCTTTGTAATTATGGGGTATTGTGTGGATTGATGATGGGGGGGGGGGATTATTTAATCAATTTTAGAATAAGGCTGTAACTTAACAAAATGTTGAAAAAGGAAATCCGAATGCACTGTATACTCTGTAGGGCACGATAACAGCCTAGCGTCTAGCTGAAAGTAACGTTAAGACAGGTACTGAGAGAGAGGGCCCACGTCTCTGTTTAACCAGGGGTCACCTACAGGGCCACGTCTCTGTTTAACCAGGGGTCACCTACAGGGCCACGTCTCTGTTTAACCAGGGGTCACCTACAGGGCCACGTCTCTGTTTAACCAGGGGTCACCTACAGGGCCACGTCTCTGTTTAACCAGGGGTCACCTACAGGGCCACGTCTCTGTTTAACCAGGGGTCACCTACAGGGCCACGTCTCTGTTTAACCAGGGGTCACCTACAGGGCCACGTCTCTGTTTAACCAGGGGTCACCTACAGGGCCACGTCTCTGTTTAACCAGGGGTCACCTACAGGGCCCACGTCTCTGTTTAACCAGGGGTCACCTACAGGGCCACGTCTCTGTTTAACCAGGGGTCACCTACAGGGCCCACGTCTCTGTTTAACCAGGGGTCACCTACAGGGCCACGTCTCTGTTTAACCAGGGGTCACCTACAGGGCCACGTCTCTGTTTAACCAGGGGTCACCTACAGGGCCACGTCTCTGTTTAACCAGGGGTCACCTACAGGGCCCACGTCTCTGTTTAACCAGGGGTCACCTACAGGGCCACGTCTCTGTTTAACCAGGGGTCACCTACAGGGCCACGTCTCTGTTTAACCAGGGGTCACCTACAGGGCCACGTCTCTGTTTAACCAGGGGTCACCTACAGGGCCACGTCTCTGTTTAACCAGGGGTCACCTACAGGCCCACGTATCTGTTTAACCAGGGGTCACCTACAGGGCCACGTCTCTGTTTAACCAGGGGTCACCTACAGGGCCACAAGCGTTTGGGGAATCTGAGATAGAGCCGCTGTGGTAACGTCAGCATGTTTAACCACAAACACGTGAGGTAAATATTTGAGCTAACGTTGAATGACCCTCTCCTTGACGTAGCTCACATGAACATGTTATGGTGGTTTTACCCGTCTCAGGTCCGACCCGGTCAGCCCTATAGTAAACCATGCTGTAGTTCTCAACTGCTTTTATTACAATGAACGGTTTCATACTGAGAGTGGACCTTGAAGCAGCTGTAAGTGCTGCTATGGTTACGGTATACCTCTCTCCATACTGAGCCTAAGGAGTGGCTAGTGTGTATTTACAATCTGGGGTGAGGTACTGTGTAAAGCAGTCAAGCTCTATCAGAGGTGTGTGTGTGTGTGTGTGTGTGTGTGTGTGTGTGTGTGTGTGTGTGTGTGTGTGTGTGTGTGTGTGTGTGTGTGTGTGTGTGTGTGTGTGTGTGTGTGTGTGTGTGTGTGTTTCTATGCATGCATGCTTTGGAGTTTCTCTCCTGTAGTTAGGCTGCAGGGTTGTTAGATCCTTTGTTGATGTGTCCCCACTAATTCACCAAGGAGAAATATTCCCCTACTGTTTCAAAAGCTCTGTGTGCTCTCCTCAGATAAGCTAATGCTCGATGGTTCATTTCTATATCAAAGGTTTATTTTATCTTCTCTGCTATCCTTTCTACAGCTGGCCTCCAGGTTTGCTAGACCTCCTCTGTAACACAGCCATCTCCTTAACAGTTGGCAGCCTCCCTACCACTCATTTCAGTTTGTGTTGATTTGGATGGCTTGTGTTTGTCCTCTTCTAAATCTTCTTCTCTCCTCAGACAGTAAAAAGACAACATGGCTGACTCCAGCGGCAGTAAACCCTTCATGGTGACTTCCTCCATCAACCTCAAAGTCACCACCCCCTCCTTCTACAACCAGCCAAAGAAGTTTGCCTCGGTCAACCCGCCACGCCCCAAAAGCCAGTCCGACCCGTCGCCTTCCCCGGGCTCGACTCCTCCCGCAGGTCCCTCTCCTCCCCCCAGCCTGGTCTCAACACGTGGTGTCGGCACAGCTGTCATTGGTCGAGTTGGAGTGATGCCTCCACCCCCACCATCGCTCTGCGAAGGTGATTAGCCGTTTTCGTTTGTCATTTTGTAAGCATTTATCCCATGCATCTAGTTGTCTGGTTCAATGTGACACCTAACTTCTTCACTTAATCTTTTTCCCTTCACAGTGCAGATGTGAAGTAACTGGATAGGTGTAAAAATATGGTGGTAGGGGTTAGGGGAAGTGGCTAGGGGTTGTTTTAGAACCGAACTTATCTCGCAACAGAAGCATCAAGCATGTTATTATTTAGTTACAAGTATTTATATTTGTTTCTGATAAAACAAGGATGTTGGATCCCAGAGTTTGAGCCTGGTGTTGGCAACCCAACAGATTGGTAGACTGCAACATTGCCTTTATCCCGTCAATGAAACTCACCTTTCCTGTTTCTCACACACTCTCTAATTACTGCATTTAAAGGGATACTGCGAGATTCTGGCAATTAAGCTGTTTTTCTACTTACCCACCTACTTATCCCTTCAAGTCTATTTTCTGGACAGTATCATTTCACTGTCTCTGTGTGTAGAAACTGTATTGTCATCGGGTTCACTTGAATGAGTGTCTGGGTGGGTGCAGTGAATAGATGACAGGTTTTGAATGAGTGTCTGGGTGGGTGCAGTGAATAGATGACAGGTTTTGAATGAGTGTCTGGGTGGGTGCAGTGAATAGATGACAGGTTTTGAATGAGTGTCTGGGTGGGTGCAGTGAATAGATGACAGGTTTTGAATGAGTGTCTGGGTGGGTGCGGTGAATAGATGACAGGTTTTGAATGAGTGTCTGGGTGGGTGGGTGCAGTGAATAGATGACAGGTTTTGAATGAGTGTCTGGGTGGGTGGGTGCAGTGAATAGATGACAGGTTTTGAATGAGTGTCTGGGTGGGTGGGTGCAGTGAATAGATGACAGGTTTTGAATGAGTGTCTGGGTGGGTGGGTGCAGTGAATAGATGACAGGTTTTGAATGAGTGTCTGGGTGGGTGGGTGCAGTGAATAGATGACAGGTTTTGAATGAGTGTCTGGGTGGGTGCAGTGAATAGATGACAGGTTTTGAATGAGTGTCTGGGTGGGTGCAGTGAATAGATGACAGGTTTTGAATGAGTGTCTGGGTGGGTGCAGTGAATAGATGACAGGTTTTGAATGAGTGTCTGGGTGGGTGCAGTGAATAGATGACAGGTTTTGAATGAGTGTCTGGGTGGGTGCAGTGAATAGATGACAGGTTTTGAATGAGTGTCTGGGTGGGTGCGGTGAATAGATGACAGGTTTTGAATGAGTGTCTGGGTGGGTGCGGTGAATAGATGACAGGTTTTGAATGAGTGTCTGGGTGGGTGCGGTGAATAGATGACAGGTTTTGAATGAGTGTCTGGGTGGGTGCGGTGAATAGATGACAGGTTTTGAATGAGTGTCTGGGTGGGTGCGGTGAATAGATGACAGGTTTTGAATGAATTATAGAACGTTTAGTAACCATTGGATTGCCATGCCTTTGATTTAACCAATCAACCCTCCCCGTTTCTATTAGACTTCCCGCCCCCTCCTCCTCCGTTGGACGATGAGCTGCCAGCCCCTCCCCCTAACTGTGCAACCACACCCCCAGCCTCCGATGCCCCTCCCCCGCCTTCCCTCCCCCTCCCGCGGTGGATGACCTGCCCCTCCCCCCGCCCCGCTTGAGGAGAATGCCTGTCTCCCCGTTCCCCGTCTCCCCCTCCTCCACCACCCCTCCCCCTCTCCCAGTCTCTGGTCCCAGCAGTGTCCCAAGTGCTGGGGAGAACTTTCAGGTAAGTCAGGGTTAATAATCATAAGAATGGAATGCTTTCTGTATTATAAACTGGGTGGTTTGAGCCCTGAATGCTGATTGGCTAACAGCTGTGGTATATGAGATCGTATAACACGGGTATGACAACATGTATTTTTACTGCTCTAATTACGTTGGTTACCAGTTTATAATAGCAATAAGGCACCTCGGGGGTTTGTGATACATGGCCAATATACCATGGCTAAGGTCTGTCCAGGCATTCCGCGTTGCGTCGTGCATAAGAACAGCCCTTAGCGTTGGTATATTGGCAATATACCACACCCCCTCGTGCCTTATTGCTTAAATATAGAACTTTCCATAAGGTCCCAAAGCACATTGTATTGGTGTAGTTGTGTTGGATGACAGCCAGAACTCTCATCCACACATCTACTACCATGGTGGATGTCCCCAGTAAACAGATGTGGAAGTCTATTGCCTAACGTGATGTGAGTGCTTAAGTTCTGATCCATGCAAATCAGTTACATTCTGTTCTCAGTACACTTCTGTGCACATTCCCCATTGACACAAGTGTATGATTTAGGTGGCAGTTGGAGTTTGCTACATTTTTCAAGTCAAGATTCAGCCTGTTGATCAACCATCTCTTTTCCCCCCCCCCCACCCACACAGCGTCTGGCAAAGCAGACTAGTTTTGACAAACAGCTGGATTCTCTGACTGACCTGCTGTCTGAGATGGAGACCAGAGGACCCTTCAACCCCAAGGTACAGAGAAGGACAAGGGGGAGGAGGGAAAGTATTTCATATACTGTAGAGCGTCGTATACTGTAGAGCGTCGTATACTGTAGAGCGTCGTATACTGTAGAGCGTCGTATACTGTAGAGCTTCGTATACTGTAGAGCGTCATAGACTGTAGAGCTTCATAGAAGCACACAACGTCAGTTAACCAACAGGGAAACTGACTGTAACAAAAGACTGCAGTAGACATGGTATGATACAGAGAGAGTAGGAAAGACTTGGGACTGAGAAGATGGAGGGAAATAAAAATGCGATGTGGAGGGGAATAAATGGAGGAGTAGGGAGAGGGAATAAATGGAGGAGTAGGGAGAGGGAATAAATGGAGGAGTAGGGAGAGGGAATAAATGGAGGAGTAGGGAGAGGGAATAAATGGAGGAGTAGGGAGAGGGAATAAATGGAGGAGTAGGGAGAGGGAATAAATGGAGGAGTAGGGAGAGGGAATAAATGGAGGAGTAGGGAGAGGGAATAAATGGAGGAGTGGGGAGGGGGAATAAATGGAGGAGTGGGGAGAGGGAATAAATGGAGGAGTGGGGAGGGGGAATAAATGGAGGAGTGGGGAGGGGGAATAAATGGAGGAGTGGGGAGGGGGAATAAATGGAGGAGTGGGGAGAGGGAATAAATGGAGGAGTGGGGAGAGGGAATAAATGTAGGAGTAGGGAGGGGGAATAAATGGAGGAGTGGGGAGGGGAAATAAATGGAGGAGTGGGGAGGGGGAATGAATGGAGGAGTGGGGAGGGGGAATGAATGGAGGAGTAGGGAGGGGAAATAAATGGAGGACTGGGGAGGGGGACTAAATGGAGGAGTGGGGAGGGGGAATAAATGGAGGAGTGGGGAGGGGGAATAAATGGAGGAGTGGGGAGGGGGAATGAATGGAGGAGTGGGGAGGGGGAATGAATGGAGGAGTGGGGGGGGGGAAATAAATGGAGGAGTGGGGAGGGGGAATAAATGGAGGAGTGGGGAGGGGGAATAAATGGAGGAGTGGGGAGGGGGAATAAATGGAGGAGTGGGGAGGGGGAATAAATGGAGGAGTGGGGAGGGGGAATGAATGGAGGAGTGGGGAGGGGGAATGAATGGAGGAGTGGGGAGGGGAAATAAATGGAGGAGTGGGGAGGGGGAATGAATGGAGGAGTGGGGAGGGGGAATGAATGGAGGAGTGGGGAGGGGGAATGAATGGAGGAGTGGGGAGGGGGAATGAATGGAGGAGTGGGGAGGGGGAATGAATGGAGGAGTGGGGAGGGGGAATGAATGGAGGAGTGGGGAGGGGGAATGAATGGAGGAGTGGGGAGGGGGAATGAATGGAGGAGTGGGGAGGGGGAATGAATGGAGGAGTGGGGAGGGGGAATGAATGGAGAGAGAGCAGGGAGGGAAAAAGAGGGGAGAGAGAGCAGGTCAGGATAAACCGTTTGGCCAGATGCCAGGCTGTTTTGTGTCTGTTCAGGCTGATGGCTCTAGGATGAGTAAGCTGTTCGTTACTGTACACAGACAGACAATGAGAGAGTGATGTACAAAAACAGAGGAAGTGAGTGATGCAGAGAAACTTACACTGAATGATGTTTATAAAGAAAGATGGCGATGCAAATAGAAAGAGGGACCAAGCCAGACAGAGAGAGACGTGGTGCACAATGCATACTCCATTGTGATCAGGCCTGTGTGTGTGGGGCCAAGCCAGCGGTCTGGGGAAACGGCCATAAATGGAGAGTGTTTTTATCCTCCTGGGAGGAACTGGATCAGAATAGAGAAATGTTGGCACAAGCTCTTGATAAGAATGTCAGAGACAGATTACTACTGATGAGCTCAAGTTCCCCTGTATGACTCAGAGCCTGTGCTTTGTGGAAGTTGAACATTTGATACGATAGAAAATCACTACCTGCAACCTTTTAAAATGTTTGAATTCTGTACTTGAATGATACTAATAGCCGTTTTCACCGTTCCTAAAAACACAGTCGGCTTGTTAAGGAGGGTGGATTGTTTAAAATGTTTCAAACTTCCAAAATAGCTGAAGGGACACTCAGTTCCTAATGCTTTTAGTGTAAAAGCTTGTTGTGTGTTGTCTCATAGTTCTCTTCAACTCTTCAGTACATATAGCCTGTAATGTTTTCTTGTCTGATCTTGTCTCCCCAGTTGCCCAGTCAGTACTCAGCTCCTCCTCCTCCTGCCCCCAAGCCTGCAGGTCCTCCCCCCACTGCTCCCAAGCCCAACCTCTCCTTCCTCCCCCCTCCAGAGATGGGAGACAAGCCCCCTCCCGCTCCCTGGGCCGAGGAGCTCAAACTCCGGACGACACACAGACAAGCCAATAACCCTATATCCACCCCAGTTCCTGCTCCTGCCCCACAGCCATTTGCTAAAGCCCCAGTCGTGGCTCCTAAAGCTTTTGGGGGCATGAAAACGGGGACATCCGTGCCTCCTGTGGGGCTGAAGAACCAGAACCACGCCCCGGCTCCATTTGGTGTTGCTCCTAAACCTTCCCCTGTAGCCAGCTCCTTCCCTCCTCCTCCTGCCGCTCCTCCTGCCGCTCCTCCTGCCGCTCCTCCTGCCGCTCCTCCTGCCGCTCCTCCTGCCCCACCAGCCAACAAAGTGGCTCCCCCAGCCTTCAATCACTCAAAGCCCTCTTCCATTGACTCTCAGATGACTGTGAGCCCGCCCCCTCCTGCTCCCGTGCCCCCTCCTCAGCCCAAAGTGATGACATCACCACCTTCTTTCAGCCAGCCAATGAAATCTCCCCCTTCATCAAAGGTATGTTAGGAGACCCTTTGGGGTGAGTGTGTGTGTGTGTGTTTAGTACTCCCCCTGTTAGATGTGTGTTTTCTGTCCCCCAGCCCTCGCCTCCTGGGCCTGTCTCTGTCCCAGGTGGAGGTGTTCCTCTCTCCATGAGGGAGGTGGAGGAGCTGGAGAGAATGACCAATGCATTCATCAAAGACATGGACACACACGCTCCCGTCATCACCTCAGCACCTACAGGTACACACACACGCTCCCGTCATCACCTCAGCACCTACAGGTACACACACACCCTCCGCTCATCACCTCAGCACCAACAGGTACACACACACCCTCCGTTCATCACCTCAGCACCAACAGGTACACACACACCCTCCGCTCATCACCTCAGCACCAACAGGTACACACACACCCTCCGTTCATCACCTCAGCATCTACAGGTACACACACACCCTCCGTTCAGCACCTACAGGTACACACACACCCTCCGTTCAGCACCTACAGGTACACACACCCTCCGTTCATCACCTCAGCACCAACAGGTACACACACACACACCCTCTGTTCAGCACCAACAGGTACACACACACACACCCTCCGTTCATCACCTCAGCACCAACAGGTACACACACACACACCCTCTGTTCAGCACCAACAGGTACACACACACACACCCTCCGTTCATCACCTCAGCACCAACAGGTACACACACACACACCTTCCGTTCATCACCTCAGCACCAACAGGTACACACACACACACCCTCTGTTCAGCACCAACAGGTACACACACACACACCCTCCGCTCATCACCTACAGGTACACACACACCCTCCGTTCATCACCTCAGCACCAACAGGTACACACACACACACCCTCTGTTCAGCACCAACAGGTACACACACACACACCCTCCGCTCATCACCTACAGGTACACACACACCCTCCGCTCATCACCTCAGCACCAACAGGTACACACACACACACCCTCTGTTCAGCACCAACAGGTACACACACACACACCCTCCGTTCATCACCTCAGCACCAACAGGTACACACACACACACCCTCTGTTCAGCACCTACAGGTATACACACACACCCTCCTTTCATCACCTCAGCACCTACAGGTATACACACACCCTCTGTTCAGCACCTACAGGTACACACACACCCTCTGTTCAGCACCTACAGGTACACACACACCCTCTGTTCAGCACCTACAGGTATACACACACCCTCTGTTCAGCACCTACAGGTATACACACACACCCTCCTTTCATCACCTCAGCACCTACAGGTACACACACACCCTCTGTTCAGCACCTACAGGTATACACACACCCTCTGTTCAGCACCTACAGGTATACACACACCCTCTGTTCAGCACCTACAGGTATACACACACACCCTCCTTTCATCACCTCAGCACCTACAGGTATACACACACCCTCTGTTCAGCACCTACAGGTATACACACACCCTCTGTTCAGCACCTACAGGTATACACACACACCCTCCTTTCATCACCTCAGCACCTACAGGTATACACACACCCTCTGTTCAGCACCTACAGGTATACACACACACCCTCCTTTCATCACCTCAGCACCTACAGGTACACACACACCCTCTGTTCAGCACCTACAGGTACACACACACCCTCTGTTCAGCACCTACAGGTATACACACACCCTCTGTTCAGCACCTACAGGTATACACACACCCTCTGTTCAGCACCTACAGGTACACACACACCCTCTGTTCAGCACCTACAGGTATACACACACCCTCTGTTCAGCACCTACAGGTATACACACACACCCTCCTTTCATCACCTCAGCACCTACAGGTACACACACCCTCTGTTCAGCACCTACAGGTATACACACACACCCTCCTTTCATCACCTCAGCACCTACAGGTACACACACCCTCTGTTCAGCACCTACAGGTACACACACACCCTCTGTTCAGCACCTACAGGTACACACACACCCTCTGTTCAGCACCTACAGGTACACACACACCCTCTGTTCAGCACCTACAGGTACACACACACCCTCTGTTCAGCACCTACAGGTATACACACACCCTCTGTTCAGCACCTACAGGTACACACACACCCTCTGTTCAGCACCTACAGGTACACACACACCCTCTGTTCAGCACCTACAGGTATACACACACACCCTCCTTTCATCACCTCAGCACCTACAGGTATACACACACCCTCTGTTCAGCACCTACAGGTACACACACACCCTCTGTTCAGCACCTACAGGTATACACACACCCTCTGTTCAGCACCTACAGGTATACACACACCCTCTGTTCAGCACCTACAGGTATACACACACACCCTCCTTTCATCACCTCAGCACCTACAGGTACACACACACCCTCTGTTCAGCACCTACAGGTACACACACACCCTCTGTTCAGCACCTACAGGTACACACACACCCTCTGTTCAGCACCTACAGGTATACACACACCCTCTGTTCAGCACCTACAGGTACACACACACCCTCTGTTCAGCACCTACAGGTATACACACACACCCTCCTTTCATCACCTCAGCACCTACAGGTACACACACACCCTCTGTTCAGCACCTACAGGTACACACACACACCCTCCGTTCAGCACCTACAGGTATACACACACACGCTCCATTCATCACCTACACTAGTTCATTGTTTCATACTACCATACCCATCGTGTCAGAACGAACTCTATTATCAGAGCGTCATTATCTTGTCCAGTTCCTGCCTGAAAACACTCTCAGTATGCTATTGGTTCTGATTGATTGGGCTGTAGTTCTAGTTGACTGGGCTGTAGTTCTAGTCGACTGGGCTGTAGTTCTAGTAGACTGGGCTGTAGTTCTAGTAGACTGGGCTGTAGTTCTAGTAGACTGGGCTGTAGTTCTAGTCGACTGGGCTGTAGTTCTAGTAGACTGGGCTGTAGTTCTAGTTGACTGGGCTGTAGTTCTAGTTGACTGGGCTGTAGTTCTAGTTGACTGGGCTGTAGTTCTAGTTGACTGGGCTGTAGTTCTAGTCGACTGGGCTGTAGTTCTAGTCGACTGGGCTGTAGTTCTAGTCGACTGGGCTGTAGTTCTAGTCGACTGGGCTGTAGTTCTAGCCGACTGGGCTGTAGTTCTAGTCGACTGGGCTGTAGTTCTAGTCGACTGGGCTGTAGTTCTAGCCGACTGGGCTGTAGTTCTAGCCGACTGGGCTGTAGTTCTAGTCGACTGGGCTGTAGTTCTAGTCGACTGGGCTGTAGTTCTAGTCGACTGGGCTGTAGTTCTAGTCGACTGGGCTGTAGTTCTAGTCGACTGGGCTGTAGTTCTAGTCGACTGGGCTGTAGTTCTAGTCGACTGGGCTGTAGTTCTAGTCGACTGGGCTGTAGTTCTAGCCGACTGGGCTGTAGTTCTAGCCGACTGGGCTGTAGTTCTAGTCGACTGGGCTGTAGTTCTAGTCGACTGGGCTGTAGTTCTAGTCGACTGGGCTGTAGTTCTAGTCGACTGGGCTGTAGTTCTAGCCGACTGGGCTGTAGTTCTAGCCGACTGGGCTGTAGTTCTAGCCGACTGGGCTGTAGTTCTAGTCGACTGGGCTGTAGTTTTAGTAGACTGGGCTGTAGTTTTAGTAGACTGGGCTGTAGTTTTAGTAGACTGGGCTGTAGTTCTAGTCGACTGGGCTGTAGTTCTAGCCGACTGGGCTGTAGTTCTAGTCGACTGGGCTGTAGTTCTAGTCGACTGGGCTGTAGTTCTAGTCGACTGGGCTGTAGTTCTAGTCGACTGGGCTGTAGTTCTAGTCGACTGGGCTGTAGTTCTAGCCGACTGGGCTGTAGTTCTAGTCGACTGGGCTGTAGTGCTGATGGGCTAGGGTGCTGCTGGGCTGAGGTGCTGATTGGCCTTTCATCAAAATGATTGATCAGGGTAATTAGGCAGTAAGGAGCCTCCTCCCTCCTCTCTCTCATTGGTGCTAGACCAGTATGTCTGTGGTAATGACTTAATGACTGTGTGGAATAGGATTGACTGGGCTCTGCCTCTGTCAGCGTCAACCAACTATTATCCCCTCTCTCTTCGTCCTCTCCTCTCTCTTTGTCCTCTCTCCCTTTCTATCTCTCTCTCTCCCTCCCTCTCCTCATCTCTCCCTCTCCACTCTCCTCATCTCTCCCTCTCCACTCTCCTCATCTCTCCCTCTCCACTCTCCTCATCTCTCTCTTTCAGAGGTATGTGGTAAGTGTGGTGAGGCTCTGTCTCGTTCCCAGCCTGCAGTGAGGGCCATGAACAAACTCTTCCACTCTGACTGTTTCTGCTGTATGAGCTGCCATCGCCCCCTGCAGGGCATGCAGTTCTACGACAAGGACGGGACGCCACAGTGTGATGACTGCTACACTGTGAGTACACACACAGAAATTGCATGCATAAAAAGCTTACAGTAATTAATTCACTCTCACACACAAAGACATGTAACGTGTTTGCTCTCTCTCCCACCCTCCTGTCTGTGTGTCTCTACAGAGTTCTCTGGCGGTGTGTTCTCGGTGTGGGGAGCGTATTACAGACCGTGTGTTGAAGGCGGTGGGCCAGTGTTTCCATGCCCATTGTTTCCGCTGCTGCACCTGCGCCTGCAGCCTGGAGGGGGCGCCCTTCATCACGGACGACAACAACAACCCATACTGTGTCCCAGACTACCACAGGTACGGCCTCTCATCTCCTTGTCTTTCTCTCTCTTAGGTATTGTCCTCTGTGTGTGTGGTACAGTCTAATGTCCTCTCTGTCGCCCTGCCTGTAGGCGTTTCTCTCCCCTGTGTGTGTGTGTGTGTGTGTGTGTGTGTGTGTGTGTGTGTGTGTGTGTGTGTGTGTGTGTGTGTGTGTGTGTGTGTGTGTGTGTGTGTGTGTGTGTGTGTGTGTGTGTGTGTGTGTGTGTGTGTGTGTGTGTGTGGTACAGTCTAATGTCCTCTCTGTCCCCCTGCCTGTAGGCGTTTCTCTCCCGTGTGTGTGGTACAGTCTAATGTCCTCTCTGTCCCCCTGTGTGTGTGTGTGTGGTACAGTCTAATGTCCTCTCTGTCCCCCTGCCTATAGGCGTTTCTCTTCCGTGTGTGTGTGTGTGTGTGTGTGGTACAGTCTAATGTCCTCTCTGTCCCCCTGCCTATAGGCGTTTCTCTCCCCTGTGTGTGAGCTGTAATGAGCCCATAGTTCCTGATGCCGGCAGTCAAGAGACCGTCAGAGTCGTGGCCCTCGAGAAGAACTTCCACCTCAAGTGCTACCGCTGTGAGGTAAGGACATCAGACCTGCTACATCTAAAGTAGTACCGCTGTGAGGTAAGGACAACAGACCTGCTACATCTAAAGTACTACCGCTGTGAGGTAAGGACATCAGACCTGCTACATCTAAAGTACTACCGCTGTGAGGTAAGGACATCAGACCTGCTACATCTAAAGTACTACCGCTGTGAGGTAAGGACAACAGACCTGCTACATCTAAAGTGCTACCGCTGTGAGGTACGGACAACAGACCTGCTACATCTAAAGTACTACCGCTGTGAGGTAAGGACATCAGACCTGCTACATCTAAAGTACTACCGCTGTGAGGTAAGGACATCAGACCTGCTACATCTAAAGTACTACCGCTGTGAGGTAAGGACATCAGACCTGCTACATCTAAAGTACTACCGCTGTGAGGTAAGGACAACAGACCTGCTACATCTAAAGTACTACCGCTGTGAGGTAAGGACATCAGACCTGCTACATCTAAAGTACTACCGCTGTGAGATAAGGACAACAGACCTGCTACATCTAAAGTACTACCGCTGTGAGGTAAGGACAACAGACCTGCTACATCTAAAGTGCTACCGCTGTGAGGTAAGGACAACAGACCTGCTACATCTAAAGTACTACCGCTGTGAGGTAAGGACATCAGACCTGCTACATCTAAAGTACTACCGCTGTGAGGTAAGGACATCAGACCTGCTACATCTAAAGTACTACCGCTGTGAGGTAAGGACATCAGACCTGCTCCATCTAAAGTACTACCGCTGTGAGGTAAGGACATCAGACCTGCTACATCTAAAGTACTACCGCTGTGAGGTAAGGACATCAGACCTGCTACATCTAAAGTACTACCGCTGTGAGGTAAGGACATCAGACCTGCTACATCTAAAGTACTACCGCTGTGAGGTAAGGACATCAGACCTGCTACATCTAAAGTACTACCGCTGTGAGGTAAGGACAACAGACCTGCTACATCTAAAGTACTACCGCTGTGAGGTAAGGACATCAGACCTGCTACATCTAAAGTACTACCGCTGTGAGGCATTTTTCCTATTTTGTTGCCTTACCTGGAATTAAAGTTGTATCATTTGATTTACACAACATGCTTACCACTTTGAAGATGCAAGAAATACGACAAAAAAACAGAACTTGGGTGTGCATAACTATTCACCCCCCCAAATTCAATACTTTGTAGAGCCACCTTTTGCAGGAATTACAGCTGCAAGTCTCTTGGGGTATGTCTCTAAAAGCTTGGCACATCTAGCCACTGGGATTTTTGCCCATCCTTCAAGGCAAAACTGCCCCAGCTCCTTCAAGTTGGATGGGTTCTGCTGGTATACAGCAATCTTTGTCATATCACATATTTCCAATTGGATTGAGCTCTGGGCTTTGACTAGACCATTCCAAGACATTTAAATGTTTCCCCATGAATATCTGGAGTGTTGCTTTAGCAGTATGCTTAGGATCATTGTCCTGTTGGACGGTGAACCTCCGTCCCAGTCTCAAATCTCTGAAAGACTGAAACAGATTTCCCTCAAGAATTTCCCTGTATTTAGCACCATCCATCATTCCTTCAATTCTGACCAGTTTCCTAGTCCCTGCCGATGAAAAACATCCCCACAGCATGATGCTGCCACCACCATGCTTCACTGTGGGGATGGAATTCTCGGGGTGATGAGTGTTCTCGGGGTGATGAGAGTTGTTGGGTTTGCGCCAGGCATAGCATTTATCTTGATGGCCAAAAAGCTCCATTTTAGTCTCATCTGACCAGAGTACCTTCTTCCATATGTTTGGGGAGTCTCCCAAATGCTTTTTGGCGAACACTTTAAGCAATGGCTTTTCTGGCCACCCTTCTGTAAAGCCCAGCTCTGTGGAATGTACGGCATAAAGTGGTCCTACAGGCAGATACTCCAATCTCTGCTGTGGAACTTTGCAGCTCCTTCAGGGTTATCTTTGGTCTCTTTGTTGCCTCTCTGATTAATACCCTCCTTGCCTGGTCCATGAGTTTTGGTGGGTGGCCCTCTATTGGCAGGTTTGCCATATTCTTTCCATTTTTTAAATAATGGATTTACTGGTGCTCTGTGGGATGTTCAAAGTTTTGGATATTTTTTTATAACCCAACCCTGATGTGTACTTCTCCACAACTTTGTCCCTGACTTGTTTGGAGAGCTCCTTGGTTTTCATAGTGCTGCTTGCTTGGTGGTGCCCCTTGCTTACTGATGTTGCACACTCTGGGGGCTTTCAGAACAGGTGTATGTGTATATCTATCTATCGATCATGTGACACTTAAATAGATTGCACACAGGTGGACTTTAACTAATTAAGTGACTTCTGAAGGTAATTGGTTGCACCAGATCTTATTTAGGGGCTTCATAGCGAAGGGGGTGAATACATATGCATGCAACACTTTTCAGTTTTTTATTTTATAGAATTTTTTGAAACAAGTCATTTTTCTGGGGACTATTTTGTGATGTATTAGATGTATTATGAAGAGATGGTTAAATATCTTAACAGTTGGAATGGAGTCCCTGCGTGTTTTGGATGTAACTGTTTTCCAGTGACCTTCTGCACATCCTGAAGTCTCTCTTCCTGGTTGCAGGATTGTTCCCGCCCCCTCTCCATAGAGGCGGACGCAGATGGCTGCTACCCATTGGACGGCAGGATCCTGTGCATGAAGTGCCACACCCAGCGGGCCAAGGCTATGCAGTGATTGGTGGACACATCTGTTATTCAAGTCTAACTTTGAACCAAATCCAAGATGGGATCCATTCAGCTTCCACCATTCTGTCTTTGCAACAGGGCTTTACTTGTGCGCTGTGAGTGAGTGAGTGAGTGAGTGAGTGAGTGAGTGAGTGAGTGAGTGAGTGAGTGAGTGAGTGAGTGAGTGAGTGAGTGAGTGAGTGAGTGAGTGAGTGAGTGAGTGAGTATGTTTGCATGCAGATGTCGTTATGTCTCTCTCCTCTTTCTGCTTATTTCCCCTCTCAGTCCAGAGGTAATGTACTGCACTGAGAGACTCCATTCCTCCTCCCCTTCTCCCCTTGTGTTAATGCCAGTGTTATCAAGGCCATTTTTTGTTTATGCTTAAATTCCCAGCATGACTTGCACAAGTATAGCTTAGTCATGGGCTGTCCCAACAGTCAAAGATGGTTTCCTCTCCTCTTCTCTCTCCACTGATAGGAAAACATGTTGAGAAGGTTTCAGCCTTAACTTTGATTTGTCTTTCACTTTTCAGTGGTACGGAAGGAAAAGAGTGGAAGTATTTCAGAGTGAGACATAGTAACAGTAAGATCAAGTTGACCCTAAATGCTGATCTTGGGTCAGTCTTGCAATCCCCCCTTACTGATTATGGTTAGATCTTAGATCTGTGCCTACTGGCAACTTTTCCCAGAAGTTTAGTGTAACCCCCTGACCCCAGTGCATGAGGAGTTGAACAAAAGTTTAAGGTGGACTAATTCATGTTCCCCTGCACCTCCCATAGGGCTGAGCTCTGCTGGGCTGGTGGCACCGGAAGCACTTTGGAGTGCCTGCAAACATACAAGTTACTTAACTGCCTTTAGAGAGTGCTTTCTAGAGAACTACATATCCCACCAGACACAATGTAGCAGAGCAGTGTGCTGTAGGAAATGTAGTTCCTCTTGGGCTAAAAACTGAGTGCAAAAAAAAACAACATAAATATGTGAATGTCGCTCTCGTTTGTTTTTGTTGTGTGCGTTTGTTGCTTTATAGGCATGCATAGCTACAGATCACTGTCAGTTACTCTCACCAGTTTGTCAAGCACAGAATGAGGGTACAATACGATCAAAATGACCATTTATTTCTTTGGCAAAAGAATAGAAGATTTAAGATCATGATTAGAGACACTACCTAGAACAAAGGTCAAAAGTTAGCCAAGCACAGATTCCATTCCTATGATCTCCTCATGTTAAATAGAGTGCTGTAGTTTAAAGAGGACCACATGGCTTAGAACAGAACCTACGCTACAGGCAGAAGTTGCTCTTAACCTCTAGGATCAGATTACCCTACCTCATCCCTAATCTTAATTTAAAGGGGATGGAGGGAAAACATCGGATCCTGCATCAGTAGTTAGGGGCAACTTCCAGGACCTACAGTACAGTATAATCCTATCATCCTCAATGAAGCGCTCTTGAACGCATACTTATGTAGTGTGCAGGTGAGTTAAGATATCTAATGAGTAACATAGAGATATTACCTCTCATTAATTCAATTCACCTAAAGGTTAACTCATGGATTTTTGCACTATACATCTGCATTTACAAATGCTTCGTATTTTGGGCATTTGCAGCTCTCTGAATAACATAATAGAACTGGCTCTGAATCAGGGTTTTAAGTATTATAAACATGCGACAGATCAAATGGCCAGTCTGTTTTCCAGTAGAGTGTAGTAAGTCATTGACTGTAGCAGTAGCATGTAGATCAAACCAATACAGTTCAAGGTGATGGTAACACGTCACTCAAACGCATCACACTTTAAATTCACTGCCAAGTTTTAATCATGTTTTTTGTGCTTTACACAGTATATTGTTCCTCTTCCTTTCTCATAATACTCCAATAAATACCACTGTTTTCATTATTCAGCTTGGTGTTCTTTTATGTCTCGATATCAGTTATATTTACTCTGCTTGTAATCTGACCATACTGTATTTCATTGATAAGTACTTATTTTCAGTGATTTTTTTCAGTGAAACTTTGTGAGTTGCCATTTCCACCCTAGTATTCCTATCTCTCCTGTTCAGACTGGTTTGGCACCAAACACCCATCCTTTACAATCCTCAGTCTGGCATAGCAACACAACCCTAATGACCAAACTAACATCCTAAACCATATGGCCAAACAGACTCCATGTGCATGTTATCTGGGTCGTCGGTATCATCTTTAGTATTCTCAGTTGTTTTCCTTTTTTATTTGCACAAATGATTCCACCCTTGTGACCATGCCTTTGTCTTCACTGTCAGACCATTGGTGTGTGATGATGCCTTTGTCTTCACTGTCAGACCATTGGTGTGTGATGATGCCTTTGTCTTCTGTCAGACCATTGGTGTGTGATGATGCCTTTGTCTTCTGTCAGACCATTGGTGTGTGATGATGCCTTTGTCTTCACTGTCAGACCATTGGTGTGTGATGATGCCTTTGTCTTCTGTCAGACCATTGGTGTGTGACCATGCCTTTGTCTTCACTGTCAGACCATTGGTGTGTGATGATGCCTTTGTCTTCACTGTCAGACCATTGGTGTGTGATGATGCCTTTGTCTTCACTGTCAGACCATTGGTGTGTGATGATGCCTTTGTCTTCACTGTCAGACCATTGGTGTGTGATGATGCCTTTGTCTTCACTGTCAGACCATTGGTGTGTGATGATGCCTTTGTCTTCTGTCAGACCATTGGTGTGTGATGATGCCTTTGTCTTCACTGTCAGACCATTGGTGTGTGATGATGCCTTTGTCTTCTGTCAGACCATTGGTGTGTGATGATGCCTTTGTCTTCTGTCAGACCATTGGTGTGTGATGATGCCTTTGTCTTCACTGTCAGACCATTGGTGTGTGATGATGCCTTTGTCTTCACTGTCAGACCATTGGTGTGTGATGATGCCTTTGTCTTCTGTCAGACCATTGGTGTGTGATGATGCCTTTGTCTTCACTGTCAGACCATTGGTGTGTGATGATGCCTTTGTCTTCTGTCAGACCATTGGTGTGTGATGATGCTTTTGTCTTCACTGTCAGACCATTGGTGTGTGATGATGCCTTTGTCTTCTGTCAGACCATTGGTGTGTGATGATGCCTTTGTCTTCTGTCAGACCATTGGTGTGTGATGATGCCTTTGTCTTCTGTCAGACCATTGGTGTGTGATGATGCCTTTGTCTTCACTGTCAGACCATTGGTGTGTGATGATGCCTTTGTCTTCTGTCAGACCATTGGTGTGTGATGATGCCTTTGTCTTCTGTCAGACCATTGGTGTGTGATGATGCCTTTGTCTTCACTGTCAGACCATTGGTGTGTGATGATGCCTTTGTCTTCACTGTCAGACCATTGGTGTGTGATGATGCCTTTGTCTTCACTGTCAGACCATTGGTGTGTGGTGATGCCTTTGTCTTCTGTCAGACCATTGGTGTGTGATGATGCCTTTGTCTTCACTGTCAGACCATTGGTGTGTGATGATGCCTTTGTCTTCACTGTCAGACCATTGGTGTGTGATGATGCCTTCAAAAACACCACGTTGCTCATTTAATGATGGTTGCCTTGTTCTTTTCATATAGTTTTTATAAATTCCTTTTATATTTGTGTGTATGTTTACGGTTCCAAACATGCCAACATTAATTACCTGTACATGTCATTCTTTTTCTTCTTTAATTTTACTCAAAATAAAACTGCTAATAGCCTAAATCCTGTGTGGTTTTATTTAGCCTGTTTGGCATTTGCAATAATTAAAGGTCTTTACCCCTGGAAGTTATTGTTGAGTATTATCCTCATTCTCTCACATCAAATATAGTATTTCTCTCTCAAATCGAATGTTATTTGTCACATGCGCCAAATACAACAGGTGTAGACCTTTACACTGAAATGCTTACTTAGAAGCCCTTAACCTACGATCTAGTTTTAAGAAAAACATTTTTTTTTAAATAAAGAAGAAAGTCAGAAAAAATAATTAAGAGCAGCAGTGAATAACAATAGCAGGGCTATATAATAGCAGGGCTATATACATGGGGTACCAGTGTCGAGGTAATTGAAATAATTATGTACATGCAGGTAGGGTTGTTAAAGTGGCAATGCATATATAACGGTAGTAGCAGGGTGGGGGGTGCAAAGTAGAAGCTGTTTAGAAGCTTCTTGGACCTAGATTTGGTGCTCCAGTACCACTTGCTGTGTGGTAGCAGAGAGAACAGTATATGACTATGGGGCCTTCATCTGACACCGCCTGGTATAGAGGTCCTGGATTGCAGGAAGCTTGGCCCCGGTGATGTACTGGGCCGTATGCATTACCCTCAGTAGTGCCTTGAGGTCGGAGGCCGAGCAGTTGCCATACCAGGCGGTGATGCTCTCAATGGTGCAGCTGTCAAATCTTTTGAGGATCTGAGGACCCATGCCAAATCTTTTCAGTCTCCTTAGGGGGAATAGGTTATGTCGTGCCCTCTTTACGACTGTCTTGGTGTGCTTGGACCATGTTAGTTTGTTGATGTGGACGCCAAGGAACTTGAAGCTCTCAACCTGCTCCACTACAGCCCCATCGATGAGAATGGGGGCATGCTCGATCCTCTATTTCCTGTAGTCCATAATCATCTCCTTTGTCTTGATCACATTGAGGGAGAGGTTGTTGTCCTTGCACCACATGGTCAGGTCTCTGACCTCCCTATAGACTGTCTCACCGTTGTCAGTGATCAGGCCTGCCACTGTTGTGTCATCAGCAAACTTAATGATGGTGTTGGAGTTGTGCCTGGCCGTGCAGTCATGAGTGAACAGGGAGTACATGAGGGGACTGAACACGCACCCCTACGGGGCCCCCATGTTGAGGATCAGCATGGTGGATGTGTTGTTACCTACCCTTACCACCTGGGGGTGGCCTGTCAGGAAGTCTATGATCCAGTTGCAGAGGGAGGTGTTTAGTCCCAGGGGCCTTAGCTTATTGATGAGTTTTGAGGGCACTATGGTGTTGAACGCTGAGCTGTAGTCGATGAATAGCATTCTCACATAGGTGTTCCTTTTGTCCAGGTGGGAAAGGGCAGTGTGGAGTGCAATAGAGATTGCATCACCTGTGGATCTGTTGGTGCGGTATGCAAATTGGAGTGGTTCTAGGGTTTCTGGGATAGCAGTTTTGGTGTGCCAGCCTTTCAAAGCATTTCATGACTACTAGACGTGAGTTCTCAGGGTCGGTGGTCATTTAGGCAGGTTACCTTAGTGCTCTTTGGCACAGATACATGTTGGTATTATAGACTGACAGGGAGAGGTTGAAAATGTCAGTGAAGACACTTGCCAGTTGGTCAGCGCACGCTCGCAGTACACGTCCTGGTAATCCGTCTGGCCCAGCGGCCTTGTGACGTGTCCTCCACTATGCTATCAGTGACGTGTTCCATTGCCAGATGACCTCTAGGACACCCTCGCTCTCTCTATCAATTCATACCAGACCCTCTGCTGCACAGATAGTGACGCGGGTAGATGGCTGTGTATGCACTGTTTTTGCATTTGAGAAAATGTTTGTCCTCTCGATGCAGGGTAACAATGTGTCCTCTTAACGTTTTGACTTTTTCTGTGTTTCAGAGTTGGGCGGATTTTATTGGCTCTGTACCGACCTGTTGCTTAGGGACATTATGTTGTCATTACATTTGAATGACATTTGAGTTAAAACTCAAAGTCATTTTAGGGTTGAAGAGGATTCCTCCTACACATCAAACACACCCACGTGCATGTCACAGTCTAAATGGATCCACAGTGCCACCTGATAATGTACCAGAGAGAGAGGTAGGCTGCCAGGGCAACTCTGTTTATCAAAACGTCAGAGGAGGAGGAGAGCAGTGAGTGATGAAAGAAGATAGAGAGCTGAGATGACAGCTGGCTGATGGGGGGAGAGATAGAGGTCTGGAGGCTACGTGTGAGGGAGAAATGAGAAACGTCAGTGGCTGCAACAAGCTAAACCCAGACAGACAGAACAAGACACAACAGAGTATGGCAGAAACCCCAGCAGAGCCTCAGGTAAAACCTGTAGAAGGACTTTTAATTATTTAATGAAATGTTATTATGAAGTTTATGCTGATTTATGCTTTAGGTGATGTCAAATCAATGTTGGCCTGCCACAGGCTCAACACTTTCTACTTATTGCATCAGTTGTTTTTGGGGGAGGGGGTGTTGGAGCAAGCTCTCAATTTTCCTGCGCCTCATAATGTACATTTCAAGTTGTATTCCTGTTTTTAATGCAGTATTAATTAAATGTATATAGAGGACAAGATAGGTTATAAGCCTGTCGTGTCAAATTAGTCTTAAATGAAGCAGAAATGTGCATCATGATAATCCTGATATGAAACTGACTATCATTCAATTTTGTTTTTAGATTGACTGTGAGCTGCAGCCCCCATCTAATACCCTTCCTGAGCCTCAGCTCCAGTACCAACTACATCCTCTATCTGAGCCCCAGCCACTACCCCAGCCTGATACCCTTCCCCAGCCCCTGCCCCAGCCTCAGCCGGATAGCCTTCCTGAGCCCCAGCTCCTACCCCAGCCTGATACCCTCCCTGAGCCCCAGCCCCAGCCTCAGCCGGATAGCCTTCCTGGGCCCCTGCTCCTACCCCAGCCTGATACCCTCCCTGAGCCCCAGCCACTACCCCAACCAGATACCGTTCCCCAGCCCCTGCCTCAGCCGGATAGCCTTCCTGGGCCCCAGCTCCTACCCCAGCCTGATACCCTCCCTGAGCCCCAGCCCCCGTCTGAAGAGGAGGTGAAGCCCTGGGTGTGGACACGTCACTGCGTACTCCTTCTCTTCCTCCTGGCATCCTCCTTCTGTGCCTCCATAGTGGGCCTGGCCTACTACTCCCAGCAGCACCTCCCACCAGAGAGCACACCGCCAGCCTCTCCTCCATGTACCTCCCCGGCTTGTCAGAGGGCTACCGCCCGTCTTTCCATCTCAGTCGACCCCTTCTCTCAGCCCTGTGACTACTTCCTGTTTCCCTGTGGGTCTGAAGGGGCGTCTCTGTCCAACAGGGGGAGACAGAGGGGCAAGGGCATGCCCCTACACCCACAGGGCCACAAGAGCAGGGCAGCACAGGCAGAGAAAGAGAGAGAAAGAGGGAGGAAGGAGAGAGAGACAGGCACGGACATAATAGAAAAGGCTCCAGCAGACAGAATGCCAGACAGACAGACTGCACTACTGCTGACAATGAGGGAGATTTTGGGTGAGAATCTAAAAATGTGTTTATCCTCTGTAGATTTTGTACCTGTTCTTTGGCACAACCATTTAAATAGAACTGCTGAAACCGTTTCCATAACAGGACCTTTTATCCTCACAATGAAACTTTGATATAATGTTCCTCTGTCAGAAGCTGAGGACCGCTCCAGCCCGGGTAACTCAGCGAAGCAGAAGGCCTGTATGTTCTACCGTTCCTGTATGGACACTGGCCCCACAGAGTCCGCCGGGCCAGAACCTTTTCTCAGGCTAGTCCACAAGGTCAGATCCCTGTAATAGATTGGTGGGGTATGGTGACTGATTACACCTTCTCTACTCTTATGGTAAAAACTATTTCCCTCTCTCTCTCTTTACCCCCCCCCTTAAGCTGGGTGGCTGGGCTGTATCAGGCCGGTGGAACCAGACAGATTTCAACTCCACTCTGTCTCTACTGATGAGAGACTATGGCACCTTCCCATTCTTTAGTGTTTATGTGGGCAAGGATCCTAACGACACTCAAGGAGACAAGCGATACATACAGGTCAGTTAGACTGGGATTCTGGGGCAGTGTAATACCTAATGGGTGTTCTACAGTATATACAGTAATGGATTATATTCATACAACACTTTTCACTGGAGCTTTACATAAAGGGTAACTTCCCCATCCACTATACATTTATAGCATATACTTTTTTTCTATAGATTGATCAACCGGATTTTCAGATACCTACTGAATGGAGCAGCAAGACTCAGAAGTCCAAAGCTAACACCCAGGTACACTAAGTCTATATCGGTTCTATAGTATATCATCTATCTGCTGATGTCAACATTTGGCATTATGTCTCTCATCCCCTCTGCTCCCGCTCTTTATTTCTCTCTTTTCCCCCCAGATCCTGCGTCTGTTCCTGGCCTCGTATCAGAGGTTGCTGGCCCTGTTGGGCTCTCCCTCCAGCAGCACCATTCTCCATATAGGCCTGTTCATCTCTCTGTCCTCTGAACTGGCTGTAGCTGCCTCTCCTCTGCCGCATCGCCTGCAACAGGGGCTGCTGTACCAGCGGATTACCATCAAAGAGCTACAGGTGCGGTTGTGTGTATGTACTTATGTGTGAGTGTGTGTGTGTCTAGTTCTCTCTCCTTTTACCCTAAGCTTCACTAACTCATAGAGCTATTGTATATGTGTACCTGTATTTCCCTATACAGAATGCATCTTTCTTATTTTGTGAACAGACCCTGGCCCCTGCCATTGATTGGCTGGGCTGTCTACAGACCACCTTCCATCCCCACCCTGTTAGCCAATCGGATCACGTCCTCCTGCACAACCTCCCTTACATAGTCCACATGTCCCGCATCATCGGCAAATGGCTGAACAAGCATGAATTGAGTGGCAGGTACTTTATATCCATCAAAAATATCATGCAAAAGACAGTAACAAATATAACAAGGTTTCTCATCACACAAGCTACCTCTGTTACTTACAGCATGGTGTATAGTAATCAGTACACGTTTGTTTGGTGCCTGTCCATCTTTCTGTTTAGTGGCCCTCTTCACACCTTCATGGTCCTCAGTCTCCTCCACACTGTCATACCCGCGCTGGACTCCAGGTTCACTCAGACAGAGAGGAATTTCTCCTTAGCTCTGGGGACTACAGAGGAGGTAACTGAATATGGACTACATTTCCCAGCTTGCTCTTGTAGTTGAATAGCACTGGCTTGTAGTGATTATATTGTCTGGGACTTGTAGTTCATTGCTACTTGCCTCTCTCAGGATGTCCCTCGCTGGAGGCAGTGTGTTCTGCAGACTGAGAAAGGGTTTGATACGGTACTAAAACACATGCTGAGAGAGAACACCGCATACACAGAGGTGAGAGGCACTGTGTGTGTGTGATTTGTGTGTGTGTGTGTGTGTGTGTGTGTGTGTGTGTGTGTGTGTGTGTGTGTGTGTGTGTGTGTGTGTGTGTGTGTGTGTGTGTGTGTGTGTGTGTGTGTGTGTGTGTGTGTGTGCATAGAGAAAGCAAAGACAGAAGAGGATGTAGTGTGTGAAATGTGTGATGAAGAATAGCAGCAACAAAATATAAATAGAAAAGGTTAATTGTGTCCTAGGCCTAATTGTCATGAGGAAGAGTTTAGAACACATTTTAGTGAAAGGGGGATACCTAGTCAGTTGTCCAACTGAATGTATTCAACTGAAATGTGTCTTCCGCATTTAATCCAACCCCTCTGAACTGCTACAGAGATAAAGAAATATGGGTTCTGATGAGAAGTATATTTTTTGATGTATGTATAAGTCTTTCAGGGTGTCTTCGATACTCCCATTTATGACATTACTAAAGAATTAAGGTGAACAGTAACATTTGGAAGACAAGATGCATTATGACTATAAAAAAATATTTTGATCGAATACAATTTATATTAATAAAAAAAATCTAAACATAACTAAAATAAATAAGATGGACTCCAAAAACTCCCATAGGCTATTACATTTGTAAATCATGTTATGTAATTATGAACTCAAATGTATTGATGAATTGTATTTATGTGAACTACAGTATTTATGATTTTCAAATGTGAAAATCTTCAGAAATATTATTTTTAGCAACAAAATACAAGATAACTAAGTGTGTTGAAATTGTACTATCTGTTTCCTCTAGGCAGAGGAGCTGATTCAGAATGTCTATTCCTCCATCATGTCCAAACTACCTGATCTCAGGTGGAGAGATGAGGAGTCTCGCATGTCTGTTTTGAATAAGGTAAAAAGTCAACAGTGGATGTAATTTACTGGAACCCTTATTTAAAAACAACTGTGTATTCATTGTCCACTTGAAATGAACAATCTGTTTTCCCAGATTCAGTCTCTAACTCCAAGACTTTCAACTAAAAACAACATTTTCAGTGAAGCTGAACTAAACAAACTGTATTCAAAGGTATAGTATTTTATTGTAGTGGAACTAGTCTACATTGCCAATAAGATATAGGATTTCTTAATCAATATCACTAATGAATCATATTACCAGTGATGATAATACATTGTACTATATACATACTGGTAGTTAATTTTCCCCCATTTATTTAATTAATAGGTGACAATTGACGAACACATGTATTTCTCCAACTACATCCAGTCTCTCTCCCTCCAGCGCCAGAGACCAAGCAAACTCTTTTCCCAGGCTGAAGGAGATGATATGTGAGAGCCCAGTTGTCATGAAAAGTCTATGTGATTTGGTTTGGGTAGATATGTGTTATTAATATGTGAATATGAGAATTGAGGATTCTCTCCATCTTCTCCTCCAGTTGGTCCCTCACTCCATTTATCTCCGGCAATGAGCTAGTCTTTCCCATGGGGATGTTTGTCCAGCCTCTCTTCCACCCTACCTATCCCAGGTAACCCAAACTCATATTTTTACTATCACATAAAGAACTATGAATAACAAAGTAGTCTTATTGAGATAAATAATCAAATCCCTCAAAGGTGTGTTTTGTTGAGTATTTGCATGTTTTTGTGTCAGGGCCATCAACTTTGGGGTTTTGGGATCTTTAATGGCCAAAGATATTCTCCATCTCCTTCTTCCCAACAGTAAGGCAAATAGTCTCAATGAATTACTCTATGATTGTAATGCAGTTAATGAAATTATGTGCAGAGTTTGCATTTTGCACATGTTTATTTGTGTGTATGCATGTGTGTGTAGGTTTATACATGATCCATGTGTGTGTAGGTTTATACATGATCCATGTGTGTGTAGGTTTATACATGATCCATGTGTGTGTAGGTTTATACATGATCCATGTGTGTGTAGGTTTATACATGATCCATGTGTGTGTAGGTTTATACATGATCCATGTGTGTGTAGGTTTATACATGATCCATGTGTGTGTAGGTTTATACATGATCCATGTGTGTGTAGGTTTATACATGATCCATGTGTGTGTAGGTTTATACATGATCCATGTGTGTGTAGGTTTATACATGATCCATGTGTGTGTAGGTTTATACATGATCCATGTGTGTGTAGGTTCATACATGATCCATGTGTGTGTAGGTTTATACATGATCCATGTGTGTGTAGGTTCATACATGATCCATGTGTGTGTAGGTTCATACATGATCCATGTGTGTGTAGGTTCATACATGATCCATGTGTGTGTAGGTTCATACATGATCCATGTGTGTGTAGGTTTATACATGATCCATGTGTGTGCCCTGACTGTTCACCCTGTGCTTTAGTCCATTCTCAGAGTGTGTCTCCCAGATCCATAGCAGAGTGTGTGCGGTACCAGTACCTGCGTATGACAGAGGGACCAGGGAGAGAGGGGGCATTCTCGCTGTCACCAGCACAGCAGCAGGAGATGTGGGTGCAGTACTCTGCTCTGCAGATCGCACTACAGGTCAGTTTTTGGGATTCCAAATCTATTCTAGGGTATCTAGGCTATTTCAATTTCAGCACCTTAGTTGTTTTGGTTGATATCAGAGACATACTATGTTTTGGTTGGTATCAGAGACATACTATGTTTTGATTGGTATCAGAGACATACTATGTTTTGGTTGGTATCAGAGACATACTATGTTTTGGTTGGTATCAGAGACATACTATGTTTTGATTGGTATCAGAGGCATAGTATGTTTTGGTTGATATCAGAGACATACTATGTTTTGGTTGGTATCAGAGACATACTATGTTTTGATTGGTATCAGAGGCATAGTATGTTTTGGTTGGTATCAGAGGCATACTATGTTTTGGTTGGTATCAGAGACATACTATGTTTTGGTTGGTATCAGAGACATACTATGTTTTGGTTGGTATCAGAGACATACTATGTTTTGGTTGGTATCAGAGACATACTATGTTTTGATTGGTATCAGAGGCATAGTATGTTTTGGTTGGTATCAGAGGCATACTATGTTTTGGTTGGTATCAGAGACATACTATGTTTTGATTGGTATCAGAGACATACTATGTTTTGGTTGGTATCAGAGACATACTATGTTTTGGTTGGTATCAGAGACATACTATGTTTTGATTGGTATCAGAGGCATAGTATGTTTTGGTTGGTATCAGAGGCATACTATGTTTTGGTTGGTATCAGAGACATACTATGTTTTGGTTGGTATCAGAGACATACTATGTTTTGGTTGGTATCAGAGACATACTATGTTTTGATTGGTATCAGAGACATACTATGTTTTGATTGGTATCAGAGACATACTATGTTTTGGTTGGTATCAGAGACATACTATGTTTTGATTGGTATCAGAGACATACTATGTTTTGATTGGTATCAGAGACATACTATGTTTTGATTGGTATCAGAGACATACTATGTTTTGGTTGGTATCAGAGACATACTATGTTTTGATTGGTATCAGAGACATACTATGTTTTGATTGGTATCAGAGACATACTATGTTTTGATTGGTATCAGAGACATACTATGTTTTGATTGGTATCAGAGACATACTATGTTTTGGTTGGTATCAGAGACATACTATGTTTTGGTTGGTATCAGAGACATACTATGTTTTGGTTGGTATCAGAGACATACTATGTTTTGGTTGGTATCAGAGACATACTATGTTTTGATTGGTATCAGAGACATACTATGTTTTGATTGGTATCAGAGGCATAGTATGTTTTGGTTGGTATCAGAGGCATACTATGTTTTGGTTGGTATCAGAGACATACTATGTTTTGGTTGGTATCAGAGACATACTATGTTTTGGTTGGTATCAGAGACATACTATGTTTTGATTGGTATCAGAGACATACTATGTTTTGATTGGTATCAGAGACATACTATGTTTTGGTTGGTATCAGAGACATACTATGTTTTGATTGGTATCAGAGACATACTATGTTTTGATTGGTATCAGAGACATACTATGTTTTGATTGGTATCAGAGACATACTATGTTTTGGTTGGTATCAGAGGCATAGTATGTTTTGGTTGGTATCAGAGACATACTATGTTTTGGTTGGTATCAGAGGCATAGTATGTTTTGGTTGGTATCAGAGACATACTATGTTTTGGTTGGTATCAGAGACATACTATGTTTTGGTTGGTATCAGAGACATACTATGTTTTGGTTGGTATCAGAGACATACTATGTTTTGGTTGGTATCAGAGACATACTATGTTTTGGTTGGTATCAGAGACATACTATGTTTTGTTGGTATCAGAGACATACTATGTTTTGATTGGTATCAGAGACATACTATGTTTTGATTGGTATCAGAGACATACTATGTTTTGATTGGTATCAGAGACATACTATGTTTTGGTTGGTATCAGAGACATACTATGTTTTGGTTGGTATCAGAGACATACTATGTTTTGATTGGTATCAGAGGCATAGTATGTTTTGGTTGGTATCAGAGGCATACTATGTTTTGGTTGGTATCAGAGACATACTATGTTTTGGTTGGTATCAGAGACATACTATGTTTTGGTTGGTATCAGAGACATACTATGTTTTGATTGGTATCAGAGACATACTATGTTTTGATTGGTATCAGAGACATACTATGTTTTGGTTGGTATCAGAGACATACTATGTTTTGATTGGTATCAGAGACATACTATGTTTTGATTGGTATCAGAGACATACTATGTTTTGATTGGTATCAGAGACATACTATGTTTTGGTTGGTATCAGAGGCATAGTATGTTTTGGTTGGTATCAGAGACATACTATGTTTTGGTTGGTATCAGAGACATACTATGTTTTGATTGGTATCAGAGACATACTATGTTTTGATTGGTATCAGAGACATACTATGTTTTGATTGGTATCAGAGACATACTATGTTTTGATTGGTATCAGAGACATACTATGTTTTGGTTGGTATCAGAGACATACTATGTTTTGGTTGGTATCAGAGACATACTATGTTTTGGTTGGTATCAGAGACATACTATGTTTTGGTTGGTATCAGAGACATACTATGTTTTGGTTGGTATCAGAGACATACTATGTTTTGGTTGGTATCAGAGACATACTATGTTTTGATTGATATCAGAGGCATACTATGTTTTGATTGGTATCAGAGGCATAGTATGTTTTGATTGGTATCAGAGGCATAGTATGTTTGTCAAAGCTTTATCTACTTATTTCTCCCTCTGTATCCTTTACTCTCTGTGTCTCAGGCTTACAATCAGAGTTTGAAGAAGTATCCTGGCGACTCCTCTCTCTCAGGCATCTCTCACACTCATCTGTTCCTTACTTCATTCACTCAGGTAAGGATAACAACAGTAACAGAACAACAATGGCAGATGTCTAAAAGGTTCACTTTAACATGCATATGAAGGTCCTACGAATGGATGTTTTCCTTCCTATAATTGTATTGATTTTATATTCTTTCAGATCAACTGCGACTCTGACCCGTACCACAAGTTCATGCCCTTTGAACCTTCCTTTCTGGTTACTGTCATCTGTGGGTATTCTAACCTCTGCCCTACGACCCTCTCCTGCCCCAACAAACCCCAGCAGCACCTCTTAGGGACATGCTGACCTACAGATCTACAGTAACATCTCCTACCAAAAATGCAGAGCCATTGATGAACACACAAGACTGTGATTTAAACAGATCAGTGTGCCCCCCCCCGCGGGACGGTTGAGCTAATGTAGGCTAATATGATTAGCATGAGGTTGTAAGTAACAAAAAAATAATAATCTCAGGACATAAACATATCTGATATGGGCAGAAGGCTTAAATTCTTGTTAATCTAACTGTCCTGTCCAATTTACAGTAGATATTACAGTGAAATAATACCTTACTATTGTTTGAGAAGAGTGCACAATTATGAACTTGAAAATGTATTAATAAACCAATTAGGTACATTTGGACAGTCTTGAAACAACATTTTGAACAGATATACAATGGTTCATTGGATCAGTCTAACACTTTGCACATACACTGCTGCCATCTAGTGGCCAAAATCAAAATTGCGTTTGGGCTGGAATAATACATTATGGCCTTTCTCTTGCATTTCAAAGATGATGGTACAAAAAAAATGCATGTTTTTTTTCTTTGTATTATCTTTTAATCTAAGTGTTTCCTTTCAAATGGTATGAAGAATATGCATATCCTTGCTTCAGGTCCTGAGCTACAGGCAGTTAGATTTGGGTATGTTATTTTAGGCAAACATTTATTTTTTAAAGGGTCAGATCTTTAAGAAGGCAATAGAACAGAACACTAAATCCAAATGCAACTGACAGGAGAGTTGATTATTCATTAGGCACATCCATCCAGTCTCTTGTGACATCTTGTGCATGGGAGATTTGTTTCTGGGTTCTGAGATAAAACTATGCACATTGTCTGTGTTTTATTTAAAACTGCAGTATGTAACAAGCACCTTGTTATCCATAAGGATGCTATTAGTTATGTTTGGCGGTTCTGGTCTGCTTACCTTTGTTAAATGTAGGAGAGTGGGTCTGCCAGTTTAGATGGTGCCAAAGACACAAACAGTGTTGGAAAAGTGTGTATGAAGTGTGTGGATGTAAATGAATATGGAAAGGGGGATATCTAGTCAGTTTTACAACTGAATGCATTCAACTGAAATGTGTCTTGCGCATTTAACCCAATCCCTCTGAATCAGAGGTGCGGTCATAGATATAGGGCTGATCATTCTACAAAATAAAGTTGATTTTTTAATGTGAAGGGAGTTGTATTTCTTATGGAGTAATAACGTATTGTAAAGAATTGCTATTTCTTATGCAAGTGACCAGCCTACTGCTAAATACATAGCAACGTATTTTACAGTAAAGCATGTTGGGTCCCCTACAGGATAGCTCACACACACACACACACACACACACACACACACACACACACACACACACACACACACACACACACACACACACACACACACACACACACACACACACACACACACACTAACTGCCGAGGACATACAGATAAGATTCCTACACACATTGGCAGGGAGAAACAGAATAGGGAGAGACAACCTTGACTTGGAGACAAACCAGCGCACACACATAACCTCTTTTTCTAGCTGAACATTGTGTGACTGAGAACAGGCATGGAGGGATTCTACGATGACGGACAGACAACTGAGCCAATGACGGAAGACTACACCCCAGCCTGAGCCTGAACCAATCCGAAGAACCGAACTTCTAGAATCAACCTACTTTCTATTCTGTATTAATTGCTTGTGCAAACGATTAGCGGGGCTTTTTCGTTGGTTCCTCATGAGCTAATAGAAGGGCCCGCAATTACGCTGTACTAGTTATCTTCACTCTGAATAAACTGTCGCTTGTCATAACAATTTACCACTTTGTCTGAATCGATCCTTAACCGGCTCACCCTTCTACAAATCCTATTATCAACAGTATACATGTAATATGTGATTGTTATACAACATGTTTCTAATAGCTAGGTCAAAACTGTGGACAGGTAAGCGGGTAGGACTAGTGATTGGGCGCTATTTAGTGTAGGCTATTTGATTGGAGTAACCTAATGTAAAACGTTTCCTTCTAACTACATTGTCATACATTTGATCTCCGGCCTGAAAGCTACAAAAAAGGCCACATACTCTTTCTACCATATGCTATATCTGCTACATGATTTACGTTAGATTCGTGTTTTGACTGAATGTTGGTGGAGCTCTGCAGCGATACGTCTCTCCAACATCACCCTGGAGAGGCGGCTAGGACTGGACATGATAGATATTTTCGCGTCCCTATCTTTTGACAAAGTGGGCACTGCTTATCACAGGGCGGCATCAGCGCTCACCCAAAAAGCCCATATGCCACTGGTTGAGAAACTGAATTATGTGAGCTTTTATCTGTTTGTTAGAGGTACGTCTTTGTCAGTTTAGCTCAGAAAATGCAGTCTTCGTCAATCTGCCGCCATAGACGGCCGCCTGCTGCATAATTATTCAAATGAGGGGTAGAACCTTGGCAAAACTCCATCAGTATGACGTGTTATTCCGGCGACTACCATCCCGAAGCAACATGGAAGCCCACAGTTGTGACAAGCGTGGTCTTGAGCATTTAGACGAATATGAACCCAAACCAGCCAAACATATGCGTAGCCTGCACGATCGCATGGTGGAAAGGCGACTAGTAGTTATTTTAGAGGGGGCAACGCTGGAAACAGTGAAGGTAAAGACGAGTATTTTGCTATTCACCTCCGCCACCCAACTGCTGTGTTGGGAAACTTAACGTTAAAGCTAATGTTAGCTGCGTCTCTTACTTCCTGCGTTATTGGATATAAACAATTTAGATAGCTTCCTGTTCAACCAGACTTGCCTGGTAGATTTGTGATATGAATATTGCATTCCACCCCCCTGTACACGTTTTTGTCCTAGCACTACACAGCTGATTTAAATAACCAACTCCTCATCAAGCTTTAATTATTCGAATCAGCTGTGTAGTGCTAGGGCAAAAACAAAAACGTGCCCCCAGGACCAAGTTTGGAAAACCCTGTTCTAAATAGTGGGCATGGAAGTTGCACCATAATCAAAGAAGGATGTTAATCATGTTCTACTCTTTCCCCTCAGGTTGGCAAGACATTTGAACTGCTGAACTGTGACCAACACAAGGGCATGATCATCAAAAGTGGACGGGACCCAGGGAAGATTCGACCTGACATTACACATCAGGTAAGCTGTCATTTTCACTTTGACCCTGGAATTACCAGTCATCTTTCTTCTTCGCTCCTCTAACCCAGCCATATCCTGTAATTGTCCCCCCCCCCAGTGTTTGTTGATGCTGATGGACAGTCCATTGAACAGGGCAGGTCTCCTACAGGTTTACATCCACACAGAGAGGAACGCCCTGATTGAGATCAACCCACAGACACGCATCCCCCGAACCTTCAACCGCTTCTGTGGCCTCATGGGTAAGCCTGCTAGGTTCTGCTGAAATTCTCTATATACCTTCTCTCCTACCATCCTCCTCTCCTACCCCTCTATTGTACTGTATTTCTCCCTCTCTCATTTCATCCCACTTGTATTTGTCTCCTCCTAGTCCAGCTCCTGCACAAGCTGAGTGTGAGGGCGGCTGATGGCCCCCAGCGCCTGCTGAAACTCATCAAGAACCCTGTGTCAGACCACCTGCCCCCTGGCTGCCCCCGTATTTGTACCTCCTTCTCCTCTGGGGAGGCAGTGGGCGCCCGCACCGTGGTACCAGAGGATGGGCCCGCCACTGTGGTGGTCGGGGCATTTGCACATGGAGCGGTGAGTTTAGCTTAAGGCTCTAGTGTAATGGCCCGTGTGCACTGATCCAGGATCAGCTTTACTTACCCACCCTCATTATAGACCTTAGATCAGTGTTATGGGGCATCTTCATCCTACTTCTCTGGGGCAGAAGCTGATTTAGGTGCTGTTGATGTAGGTAGTGTGTTAGAAATGTAGATGTTGGTTGATTTTATTCTCTACCAATTAAAAAAGGAGCTGGAATTTGGTAGATGATTATGTGCTGCTGCTCCAGTTTGAACTGTTCTGCCTGTGGCTATGTTTTCAACTCTCTGGTAGAGATACTCTGAATGATCGGCTATGAAAAGCCAACTGACATTTACTCCTGAGATGCTGACTTGCTGTACCCTTGACAACCACTGTGATTACTATTATTTGACCCTGCTGGTCATCTATGAACATTTTAGCCATGTTCTGTTATAATCTCCACCCGGCACAGCCAGAAGAGGACTGGCCACCCCACATAGCCTGGTTCCTCTCTAGGTTTCTTCCTAGGTTTTGGCCTTTTCTAGGGAGTTTTTCCTAGCCACCGTGCTTCTACACCTGCATTGCTTGCTATTTTGGGATTTTAGGCTGCTTTTTCTATACAGAACTTTGACATCAGCTGATGTAAGAATGGCTTTATAAATACATTTGATTGATTATGCATTTGTTTGAGCTCTGCTTGTCCTCTCCTGTCTTAGGTGAATGTGGACTACACAGAGAAGACTGTTTCCATCAGTAACTACCCTCTCTCTGCTGCCCTCACCTGTGCCAAGATGTGCTCTGCCTTTGAGGAGGTCTGGGGCGTGTTGTGATGAAGTTGACAGCGCACTGCTGCTCCAGCTAAAAAGGTTGTCAACATGAACATTGTCTTACAGGGACTAGAAATGGATTGGACAGTCAAGGAACATTGTACAGAAACGGTCCATTTCACCAATTACCCCCTGTGGATTTGTACGATACTATGGGTGTATATGTATTGTGTGTAAAAAATGGTATTTTACATGTCTTAATTAAGGTAGTTTCGATATGAAATGAATACTGTTTTGAATACACCATCTGTAAGGACTTGGCACCAAATATGGTCTTCCTACTTGTTTTTTTGTTGTGTTTTTTTGTACATGTGCATCATTGTTCCCATGGTTATACAGTGGAAATAATCTGTATAGTTTGTCCTCTGGTTTCTGTTGTTCCTTGTCAAAGAGACTGTAGGGAACAAAACAATTTAACACATGATGGGGACAAAAATCATGTTTTCATGTAATACTGGTCAAATAATCACTCAATATACATTACTGTTCAAAACTTTGGGGTCACTTAAATGTCCTTGTTTTTGAAAGAAAAGCCAATGTTTTGTCCATTAAATAAAATAACATCAAATTGATCAGAAATATAGTGTAGACTATTGTAGCTGGAAACGGCAGATATTTAATGGAATATCTACATGGGTGTACAGAGGCCCATTATCAGAAACCATCACTCGCGTTCCAATGGCACATTGTGTTAGCTAATCCAAGTTTGTTTTAAAAGGCTAATTGATAATTAGAAAACCCTTTTGCAATTATGTTAGTACAGCTGAAAACTGTTCTGATTAAAGGACATTTCTATGTGACCCCAAACCTTTGAACGGTAGTGTACATGTAATTTGTGAGTAACATTGTATTGGTTTTTATTACATTGACAAAATATAACAGTCATGCGTAAGGTTAATGTAATTTGCCAAATCTACTATGGACATATTATTCTTTTAGTCCATACTCAGTCCATTTCCACAAGGAAGCACATCTTTTAGCAACCCCAGGTCACTATATCCGTGGCTTTGTATTGCGGGTTACAACCATTTTACGAGTTTTCTTATTGGCTACTTTCAAGGACTTTCCTGCAGGTTTAGGGGCTTTGTAGCCTGTTTTTTGGACCTTGGCTGGTGATTTTGATGCTTGTCCTGCTGGTTTGTGGCTTTTGCCAACTTGTTTTGGTCTATCTCCTATTTCCCTTTGACCTTTTCCAGCAACTGTTTTGTTCTTGTCTGCTGGTTGAGCTGTTTTTCCTGCTGGTTTAGTTGTTTTTGCTCCTGGTTTCAGAACTTTTCCTGCTGGTTTAGTTGTTTTTGCTCCTGGTTTCAGAGCTTTTCCTGCTGGTTTAGTTGTTTTTGCTCCTGGTTTCAGAGGTTTTCCTGTTGGTTTCAAGGCCTTTCCTTTCTCTGCTGCTGGCTTCAAAATTCCTTTTTTCTGCTTGGCTCTCTCGACTGTTGCACGGTCTCTCTGCTTGGCTCTCTCAGCTGCTTCAAGGTCTCTCATGGCTCTTGTCTTAACTCTCTTCTCATACGTCAGTTTCTGTAGTTTTTAGAACAGGAGACGAGAGAGAAAACATCTCCATAATTCAAATTCCCAAATAACTGGTTGTGGTTTGACAATGACAACTTGAGCACCTTTTATCAATGAAGTATGCACCGTGGTGCAATTTGCTTCCTACTCAGGTGAAATGAGCCAGTGGAAAATCAAACTGCCAATGAGCTAAAACAAAAAAAACACAGACAAAAATGTATTACTTAAACAGTTACCTTGTTGAGTTTAAATGACCCAGATGCACCAACTCCAGTAGTCTGCACCAGTGTCTCCTTCCTCACCAGGCCTTTCACAGCTAAATTCACACGGGTATTGTTCTTGGTGACATCATAGCCACCAGCAGCCAGGGCATGCTTGAGGTCCACCATGGAGATGCCACCCCGGTGCTTGCACTGGGAGACTACCCGAAGGATGAGCTGGGAGACCCGGGTAGCCACACGCCTTGCATCGTTGGTTTTGGGTGCAGATGCAGCCTCAGCCTGGTACTTGAACAGGCGAACTGGGGTCGCTGGATACAGATTGAGATGAAGATGGGGATACACATTAGTTATTCAATATTTTATGACACAAACATCACATACTTCAAAATTGCTTTTTGCAAATCATTAAGATATTGTAGTGACCTTAACCCAACACCTAGCGACCTGGTCAAGAGCTTTGGATGTCTTGGCGCACCAGATGTGTTGGGTTGACAGTCCTGGGTTCAAGACCCATTTGTGACTACCCCCTGACTTTGCTGCATTGGTGTTAGAAATTAGATATCCCCTGGTTGCAGTCATCAAGAGTGCAGGCGCCGCAATTAACTAGTGAAGCACAAGAACGTGCTCTCTGAAGGATGGGGGTAGTGTAGCAACCTTGACCCAAAACCAAGTGACCTCGTCAAAATGTTCCGATCTCTTCGTGTAACAGCTAGGAGTTGACAAGATGCCATTCTGGCCCCGGTTCCCAGGTAACGTTAGCATCCACCTCTAGCCCACACCGGCCAGAGGTTTGTTTAAAGACAAAACTCTGTGGGTTTGTGCTACCTGGGAATGGGGGCAACCCCCCGAATTTGCTGCAATGGGATGCGCAAGCAAATATTGAACAAGCTAAAGAAATTGGCTAGCTAGATCACTCACTTGGCAAAGGCACTTTTTCGTTTCCTGTAACATTCTTCTTCTCTTGGATTGCACGCTTCAATAGCTGACCCAAACGTCTAGCCCCTGCTTTCCCAAGGCCCCGACCACCTGGGTTTTTTACTGGCTTCGTTTGCTGCTTCACGGGCGACTTGACCGGTGGTTTTACTGGCGGTTTACGTTTAACTTTCTCTTGTCCTCGGTTGATTACTGTAACTGTTCCCTTTGATTCTATGTTAACTTTCCCTTTTCTCTCTTGTTTGACATCTTCCTTTTTGCGGGCGTTTCTAGGCATATTGTTGATTACAAGTTGTGGTCGAGCAAATCACATAAAGTAAAGATAGCTAGCTAACGTTACTATATTTGGGTAAACAGTGAGTTGGGAAAGTGGGATACGTTAGCGAACGAAATGACGACGTTTTATCAATTTCAATTTACAAAAAACAACAATATCAGTTTTCAAACGGTCGTTCGAAACATTTTTTTTTTAAACGGTCGTTCGATAATTATATTGAACGCGGGTCGGGTCACCAGAAGCAAGAAAATCAACAAGCCAGCAACAACATACACTAGGTTTGAGCTAGCTCCTCACTGCAAGCAAAGCTTAGGTGTGTGCTGGTTGGTGGCGCTTATTTGCGTATAATAAAACTACCGTCTGTGAGTGTCATTGAAGGAGAACGAAACGTCTCCGCAATAAAGTCGTGTGGTGCTTGGTTGGTATTTGTTGTTCTTTGTAACTGTTAATTCACACTTTGAAAAATCATTTACATTTTGAGACATTCGTTTTTCTACATTATTTTAGCTCCCTTGTACACGGAACATGCAACAGTTTAAAATATTTTAGTTACAGTTCATGTAAGGAAGTCAGTCAATTGAAATAAAATCATTAGGCCCTAATCTATGGATTTCATATAACTGGGAATACAGATATGCATCGGTTGGTCACAGATACTTTAAAAAAAAGGTAGGAGACTGGATCTGAAAACGAGTCAGTATCTGGTAGAGTTGATCAGGCTGTTGGTTGTGGCCTGTTGAATGTTGTCCCACTCCTCTTCAATGGCTGTGCGAAGTTGCTGGATGTTGGTGGGAACTGAAACATGTTGTACATGTCGATCCAGAGCATCCCAAACGTGCTCAATGGGTGACATGTTTGGTGAGTATGCAGGCAGACCAAGGAAGTACAGGGACATTTTCAGCTTGATGTGATGACTGCGGATGAATGGCAGGACATTGGGCCTCAGGATCTCGTCACGGTACCTCTGCATTCAAATTGCAATTGATTAAATACAGTTGTGTTCACTGTCTGTAGCTTATGCCTGCTCATACCATAACCCCACACCACCAAGGGGCACTGTTCACAACGTTGACATCAGTTAACCGCTCGCCCACACATGCTGTCTGCCATCTGCCCGGTACAATTGAAACCGGGATTCATCCATGAAGAGCACACTTCTCCAGTGTGCCAGTGGCCATCGAAGGTGAGTATTCGCCCACTGAAGTTGGTTACGATGCTGAACTACAGGAATATGAGCACGCAGAAGAGCTTCCCTGAGATGTTTTCTGACAGTTTGTGCAGAATTCCCTGGTTGTGCAAACCCCCTTTGATCAGCTGTCCGTGTGGCTGGTCTCAGACCATCCCGCAGGTAAAGAAGCCAGATGTGAAAGTCCTGGGTTGGTGTGGTTACGTGTGGTCTGCGGTTGTGAGGCCTGTTGGACATTCTGATTCTCTAAAACCACTATGGACCTGGCTTATGATAGAGAAATTAACATTAAATTCTCTGGCAACAGCTCAGATTGACATTCCTGCAGTCAGCATGCCAATTGCTCCCTCAACTTGAGTAATCTATGGCATTGTGTTATGTGACAAAACTGTACATTTTAGTGGACTTTTATTGCCCCCAGCACAAGGTGCACCTGTGTAATGGCCATGCTATTTAATCAGCTTCTTGATATGCCACACCTGTCAGATGGATGGATTATCGTGACAAAGTAGAAATGCTCACTAACAGGGATGTAAATCAATTTATGCACATTTGAGATAAATACTATTTTTGTGCATATGGAACATTTCTGGGATCTTTTATTTCAGTTTCAAAATGTTCAAATTATATATTTTTTCATCCTAATTTATTATTGTATGTGTATGTATATTACAGTAAATATTGATCACATATTTTGATACATTGAATGTTAATATTGTGAACCTATGTTGTACATTTTTTACCACCTGTTTTAGGAAGTGATGTCACTGAGTACTACCCCTATATATGTAGGACCTTCCACCCCCACCTGGGATATGGATGCCTGATGAAGACTTAAGGGTCGAAACGTTGTTATAAATATCAACTGGGAGCATGAGCAGCAGTGTGCAGCGTTTTATCTGTTTTCCATCAGCTCATGAAAAATGGGACCAACACTTTACATTTTGCGTTTCTATTTTTGTTCAGTATATAATCGAATATTTTTGATTATTCTCTCTGATTGTCAATGTCCCAGGGAAATAACATATTATTAATCGGGACAACGCATCCAACTGAAAAATTGTCTTTTTTTAATTTTATTATTTTTTATTTATTTATTTTATTTATTTATTTAAAAAATATATATATTTTATTAACAACAAATCAATACATAAAGCACATGAGGGAACACAAGCAAACATAGATTACAAACAATGGACAATCGAGCTAGGGGGTACAATATCACATTACAATTACACAAGGACCTTAAGGGACATGCATATACTTACTTATTCTAACAGCTTTTTTGTTAGTAGAGCATTTAACCGTCTTAAAATACAGTTCAATTTCTTTTTGTAGGATACGAAAATGTGGTTTTCTGTTTGTAAATTTACATTTGTGTATATGAAATTTGGCCAAAATAATAATGTACTGAAAAATTGTCATGTAGGTCTACACGAAACAAAATTAGCATTTTGCCTTCGTATATCACATGCGCCGGAAACGCATGGTTGTTTCTTCCGGGAATCAACGTGTGCGAGGGAAAAACCACATGTGCGTAAATTTGATCTGTTAACTGGAATCAAGGATCGAATAAAAACATTATACTTTAACTATTGCAAAGGTGGGTTTTGGAGAGTTGTCGTAAAGATAAATGCTTTGATTGTTTGTGCCATACACAAGTGAATGAACAAGTCATGGTGACGGACTTGCACTGCGTATGTGATATCAAATTCCAGCGAACTAACATTCTTTACCGCTCATAGCAGCATCATTTGATGAATGTTGGGTTGTCTCTAGAATGCAACTCGTCTGTTTTTAAAATAAGTCAACGTGTCGTTAGCTAATTACCGGCACATCATCATACTTGAATATAGGGGGATACCATTGATGGATAACTTTAGCATTCGTGGAAAAGTGTACTATAACATTAACAGTTGTTAGCTCGATAGCTACATAACATTCGTATGACGAGAATGCCGATTTGTCATGTGAAAAGGCCTATTATAATAACTTACGTTACATGTTACACCGTGATGTAAAAGACAACTTTTTCTATTTCACATAGCTTTTTATTTCTCCACGTCAGTGCTGGTCAGAGTTGGGTGATATGTTCTCTGGAGCATTTTCAGTAAACACTTTTAAGTTAAGCTGATCTGTCGTCATGTACCATTTTGTTATTTGCAACATTCTTGGAACAGATTCTGAGCAACATGTTACTGAGAATATAGCTAGCTACCATCTTTCAGAGCTGCCAACAGTGCATAGTTATTAGTGACTACTTTAATTCCATTCTGATCCTATGCCTTTGTGTTTAAATCCAACATGATCACGAGCTATATCTTCTCTCCAGACTACCTGTGTAGGTGTCAGTCATGGGCAGGAAGTTGGATCCCACCACTTATGTGAAGAAGGGGCCGGGGCGGAAGTCCAGGAAGCAGAAAGGAGCAGAGACTGAGCTGGCCAAGTTCTTAACGGATGGTGAGAGGGATGCTATTATAACATACAGCTTCTGAAGACATGCTCAGTATTCCTTCACTTGCTGGGAGTACAGTGGCACTAAAGCAAAGATGCATGACTGGGAATGAGACATGAAGCTTTAGAGGTTGATGCTCATTAACTATGCTTGTCATTTGCAGAGGATACTGCACCAAAACGACTGTCAAGCAGGTCCAGGAAAAGGTCAGTTTGTAATCTTTTGTATGTTATGTCATCAATCCCTTTTTTAAAACCACTATGTAATGTGTCACACACTTTTTCTGAAGATGATGATGATGTTTTGTAGAGCTGGGAAGCGAGCTCAAGTGACCAAAAAGCCCAAGGAAAGCATTGAGAAGGAGGAGCCAAAAAAAGGTAAGTTACTGTTCATTTGTAAGCATTGGGGGGGGGTAGGTCACCCCAGTCCATGTGGATCCAGAGTCAGACAGCCCCATCCATTCACTGTGTTCTCAATACAATAGCCATGAATGTCTATGGGGATTTAATTGGTTTGTTTCCCCTGTTCTCAAGGATTCACAGATGAAAACAGTGAATGGCTGAAGCCAGCAAAGAGGAAGCGTGAGGTCGGCCAATCAGATAACGAGGACGACAGTGACAGCCAATGGGAGCAGGAAGAGGACGAGGGACAAGAGGGAGGGGAGAACAATAAAGGGAAAAAACTGCTAATTGAAGGAGACGGTGACGATGATGACCTGGTTGATGACTACGGTGCATTGGAGGACAGCAGTGAAGGAGAGGGAGAAGTAGACGGTGATGGAGAGGAGGTATGTGAAATTATTCACTGAATTTATGTGTCCAGGACATGTTCTAAATAGCAAAACAATGTTAGTCCTTCAAAGTTCTTACTGTTGTTTAGCAAGGTGCTGAATCTTTGTCTGTTGAATCATCTGTTCCGTACTCCTCTTTTCATCCCTCGTTCAGCTGCTCCCCATCGAGCGAGCTGCCAGGAAGCAGAAGAAGCTGCAGGAAGCAATGGGCCAGGAGAGTGATGATGATGAAAATAAGGGGAAGAGTGGAGATGAAGACATGGATGAAGATGACACGGTACAGGCTAATTTAGATGATATGGACAAATTCATACTACCTGGAGCAGAGGAGATTGCAAAAGAGGGTCAGTTTAAAGCTTAGATTTGTACTTTTTTAGATTTGACAGTTCTGCTTTTTGTTATGCCAGTTTACACATTGCTACATGTTCTTTATCAGTGCCTGTGGACTCGATCTGTAGTGAGTTTCTTTCTCTCTCCTGTGATTGCAGGTGTTTTGCTTGTAGACCTGCAGACCATCCACCAGAGAATAAAGGACAACGTGGATGTTCTCTCTCACTTTGCTACCAAGAGGGAGGAGGGGAAAGAGAGAACAGAGTACCTCTCTCTCCTCAAAAAGGATCTTTCCACTTACTACAGCTACAACAATTTCCTCATAGACAAACTGCTGGATATCTTCCCAGTGTCAGAGGTATGTGTCATTGCTTTGTTCTCCCAAATGTCATAGAAACACAAAATGAACAGGAATCTTTGGAACGTTACGTTTTGTTGTAACGGTTTTGTCATCATGCTGAACTTAGGCTTCCCTCGTTTTATGTGCTTTGTAGCTGATTGATTTCCTGGAGGCCAATGAAATTCAGCGACCTGTCACCATTCGGACCAATACACTGAAGACAAGGAGGAGGGACTTGGCTCAGGTAACAAATCTATTTCAAGTTGGATCAAATAAAGGTGCCCCAAATCCACCCCTAACCCCTAGGCATTTGTGTATCTCTGAAAGGATTAAGACTAAAGGTCCATTTGGAATTGACCAAAGGATAATTGGATGCTATTAGTAATGCCTGTTCCTCTGCCAGACTGACCAAGTGACATGTATGTTTGTCCCAGGCCCTGATCAACAGAGGGGTGAATCTGGATCCTCTAGGGAAGTGGTCTAAAGTGGGCCTGGTCATTTTCGACTCCTCGGTACCCATAGGTCAGTACCAGCACAGTGAAACCTTTTTATATTGTTATGAAAGATTAGAATGTTAATTCTCTATTTACTACTGTTATCCTGCTTTCTGTGTGTTATGAGTAAGTATACATTTATGAATTGATGTGTGTATACCCTAGCTGTGTTTTCTTGTTCCCAGGTGCGACCCCAGAGTACCTAGCTGGTCACTACATGCTGCAGGGAGCCTCCAGCTTCCTGCCTGTCATGGCTCTCTCTCCCCAGGAGGGGGAGACTGTGCTCGACATGAGCTCAGCTCCCGGGGGAAAGACCACTTATATGGGTGAGGATGTTAAAAATGAGAGTTGAATGACCATGATTACAATACTGTTAACTGCTGTTGGTCTCTCCAATTAGCCTAACAATCAAGGGCAGCCTTTCTTGTGTTTCGACATGGGAGTTAGAATAGAAGAAAACATCATTTTGACATGTGGTTGTGCAGCAGCTGTTTTTCTCTTGCTATGTCAGTCAATAACCATATTTCCATCCAGTTTTTAGATGAGTGAAGTCGTAATGTATAAATATATATATATTACTATAAATGCCGACATCATTTGTTCGGCTGACATGGTGGGATCTTTTTGTCTAAAATTAATTATGCGAGAAACTTCGGTGGAAACGTGACTTGGGGAAACCATGCAATTTATTAGGCTACAAATGAAATAAGTTAGGATCAACTTCACAGGGTGGTGAACTTGATGCTCCTCTCCAATAAATATCATGGGTCTTGTTCTGGTGACATGATGATCGATGCATGACTGCCGTTTGACAAATAAAACTATTCTCGCTCTCATCCATAAAAAACCCAATGTAGATTAGCCTACCCGGACTGCATCTGAGAGCGCACGTACCAAGGCCAGACTAGGCACATTTTCTGTGTAACGCAACCGTTTTTGTGACAGAACTATCAGCAGAGTTGAAAAGGTGATGGAAACTTTAGATATTTATTCAGAACATGAAAACCTAAGTGTGAAAGTACATTTTGTGTGCACTACGTTACGTCATCACGGAAGTCAGTTTAGTGAAAACACACCACTTGTGGGAAAATGTGCATACTTTCTTTATGCAGACTTTGGAATATTTGTATGAATCTGTTGACGATTGTTTGGTAACCTAGTTACTGACAGTTACTTAATTAGCCATGTCAGCAAACACTTTTTAGATTGGTAAGTTAGTCTAGCCAGCTATCTAATCATGGTCGAATACTGACCGTGCACATGCCCAAGGGCCCTGACCTCCAAGGGCCCTGACCTCCAAGGGCCCTGACCTCCAAGGGCCCTGACCTCCAAGGGCCCTGACCTCCAAGGGACCCCCCATTGATTTTGTTAGGCACTCACTCAGATATCATATTAAAATGGCATAAGTCATGGCAAAGTGTGTAGAATTGCAGGAAATTAACTTTAAAACTCAAATGTTTTGCCTGCGAGGTGGGGGAGCCCCCCAACCATATCTCGCTTAGGGCCCTCAAAAGGGGGCATGTTTTCATGTGCTTCGGTCTCAGGAAAACACTTAATTTCTCATTTGGGCCCGATCCTGAAAAATATAAAGAACCCCTGATCTGGTGGCTTGACAGGCAAGACTTGTCTTTTTATTGGATAACTTATTTATTGTGTATATGTGTGTGTCCCACAGCCCAGTTGATGAGGAACACAGGTGTGATTGTGGCCAATGATGCCAGTGCTGACAGACTGAAGAGTGTGGTGGGCAACATCCACCGTCTGGGAGTCACCAACTCAATGATCTGTAACTACGACGGGAGGCAGTTCCCCAAGGTAATGAGAGGGGTTCTTGCTCTACATGCAGTTTATACATGTACTGTATGACACAATATCAGTATGTATGTTAACCTGTTGGTTACTATATTTGCAGGTCATGGGGGGGTTTGACAGAGTGCTGCTTGATGCTCCCTGCTCAGGCACAGGAGTAATCTCCAAAGACCCTGCTGTGAAGACCAGTAAAGTGAGAAAAAACCTATTAAACACTACACGGGCCTTTAGATTTACAGTATACACTGGCCTTTAATGACAACTTCCTGTTCATGTCTTCCTAATCCTACAGGACGAGTCTGACATCCAACGGTTGGCCCACCTGCAGAAGGAGCTCATCCTGGCGGCCATCGACTCTGTCAACGCTGAGTCTCCCTCTGGAGGCTATCTGGTGTACTGCACATGCTCTATAATGGTGGGTACAGTGTCACACTGATGGCAAATAAACACAATCTAAATTGTGGGGCTTTACTTACAATAAATCATTGCAATTCACTTTATCGTAGACTTTTTGTTGTTGGTGCATGTACAAAATGTCTGGTTAAATTCATTTGGACTAGAATAGCTGAAATTACGTAATTGACTTCATCACCAGGTGGAGGAGAACGAGTGGGTAGTGGACTATGCTCTCAAGAAAAGAAATGTCAAACTCGTCCAGACTGGACTGGACTTTGGCAAAGAAGGTTTCACCAGGTAAAGGGGTTATAAGAACACCACATTTTTCACATTCATCCAGATATTTACCCATACCCCCAAACCCTTTTCTCGTGCAATATGAACAAATATATTTCCTCCATTTAGATTCAAAGAGAGACGATTCCATCCCTCTCTGAAACTCTCACGCCGGTTCTATCCTCATTCCCACAACATGGACGGTTTCTTTGTGGCCAAGCTGAAAAAGTTCTCCAACACGGTCCCAACCACAGCAGTTGACAAAGGTAAAGTAGATGTCATCTTGGATCTAATAAACCACAATGCTTTGTCTGGTGTCATGGAAACATCACTTTTGTTATGTAAAACTAACATCCTGTTATTGTCACTTTCAGACGGAGACGAGGAAACCAAGCCATCTGAGGCAGTAGAGGTTACAGCTGATTCCTCTGATGAGGACGGGCCATCTAAAGCAGGGTCTAAGAACAAGTCCAAGAAGCAGAAGCCAGTCCCTGGCAAGCCAGCTGTGTCACAGAAGGCCACAGCCAACGGGAAGCCAGACAAAAGCATCGGCAAGAAAACAACAAACCCAAGCACCTTGAAAAAGAATGAGAAACCAACTGGGCCGAAAAAGGCAAAGATCGCTAAGATGGATGGTGGGACTGTGAAAGTGGATGGAGAGCACAAGAAGTCCAACACAGTCAAAACAGAAGGGGAAACGACCAAACAGTCAAAGGAAGGGAGCAGGTTTGAGAAAAAGGGCGATAAACAGAGGAAATCCCCCATGCAGAGCAAGAAGAGAATGGGGAAGAACAAATTCAATAAGTTAAAGAAGCTGCTGAAAAAAGAAGAGGTTGGACAATGAACATGTATAAAATGTTTATGAAAATGAAGACATTATTTTTGCAGTTGTCGCTAGTCAGAGGTCTAAATTTCATGACAGATCAGTAATTTTAACAAAAGTTGAGCAGAGCATGTTAGCGTTGTTAAATATTGCCTCCCTTCAGACTGAAAATCTCTGCAGTAGGCCCTCCTTCGAGGGCCCTGAGCCTCAGCCCCTTTTGGAGTAGGTAGATGTCCCTAACCACACAGATACTGGATCAGAAATGTTTCATGGCCCTCGTGGATGATTGGTTCTAGGTTAGGTATATGGTAATATGATCCTAGCTCTGGTTGAGGGCAATGTTCTAACTTCAACTCTCATTAAGCATCACAATTTCACATTTTATTCTTTCCTTGCAATGTTATCGGTTTGTTTTAATTTCATTTTGTGTCTTTTGGTCAACTTGATATGTATTGTAAAGACTAATCCTTGAGACAATAAAATGTTTCAGATTGTTTGCCCCCATTTTGTGTTTTTATATTACTGCAGTATTGTTGGCTGTGAATGACATCAAATATGTTATTAGATAGTTTTCATAAACAGTATGTTTAATAAATTACATTCAGTCTATGACACGGTGCAAATACAATATCCGTATGCATTATCGATTGATAATAAAATACCGGTACTTAGATTTGATTTCGGATAAAACCAAAGAACACGTCCTCGCCGGAAGTTGTGTTGTTTACATTTTCCAAGATGGCGGCGGGAATGTATTTGGAACACTATTTGGACAGTGAGTTAATTTTCTATTTAAAGATACAAATCTGCTTATGTTTTCGATAGTTTAGCTATCAATTTGAAATTTTCTGTATGTTTAGTCAATGCATTGCAAGAAGGAATGCTTTATTTGGAGAATTAGGACGCTAGCTACCTAGCTAAGCAACACCAACGGTCGTTTTGCCTGCTAGGCAATAGCCTCGCTAGAGTATCATCACAAATTGAATATACATTTGTTATACCAATAGTTTGTATTTTTAGTGACTATTAGTCAAAAGTTAATGATGGTTAATTTCCCGCCACAGGCATAGAAAACCTGCCATTTGAACTGCAGAGGAACTTCAATTTGATGAGGGACTTGGATCAACGTACGGAGGGTGAGAAATAACACGAACTACAACTGTTACCGACCAATTCACTACTCTGCAGAGTATGTGTGAACCATGTTTACAATGCATAATAAAGTAGCAGTCAGCCCACCCACAAGTTGTGCATTTGAATTGCCCATGTTGAATGTATGCAAATGAAATCTGTCTAGCCTCCATAACATTCATGTCCACGGTCCTCAACAATTTACCATTCAATGATCTAATCTTCAAACATAGTCAGGTCATATAGACCAAAAGCTGCACTAGAATTCTGTGAGGCGTCTTTACATAGCAGTACTTTGTTGAGCTTTTGAAGGGCACAGGCATGGGATTTCTTAGATCCATTCATACTTGTAAAAGCCCTAGATGCACATACTTCATTAAAAAAAATACATGTTATGTGGAAGCAAGGGACAGTAACACATCACATAAGGCTGATATTCTCAGACAAGTGACACAGTAACACACATCACATAAGGCTGATATTCTCAGACAAGTGGCATCAATAAAATTGCTTATCCAAACTTCTCACTCAACCCATCTGTCTTTCTCTCAGATCTAAAGGGGCAGATAGACTCCCTGGCAAAGGATTACACTTCCAACGCCAGGACCCTCTCGTCTGAACAGAAGCTTACTATTCTGAGGCAGATCCAGCAGTCGTACAGCAAAAGCAAGGAGTTTGGGGATGACAAAGTGCAACTGGCCATGCAGACTTATGAGATGGTCAGTAGTAGTACTTTGGAGCTCTGTGCCTCCTTTGTATTGGAGCCTGTGTGGGTCAGTCAAATGAATCCTAAAGTGCAGTGGTTGTTCCCTAGGTGGACAAGCACATCCGGAGACTGGACACAGACCTGGCCCGCTTTGAGGCCGACCTGAAGGAGAAGCAGATAGAGAGCACAGACTATGATTCCACCTCCAGTAAGGGAAAGAAATGTACGTATTTGAAGTGTGTGTGTGTGTACGTTCGGTTTCTCATGAGTGTTTGCCTTGTAGCATCTTGACACACTTCAAAATATCAGATCATTCCGAGAAAAAACGATGGTAAAGGTATTGTCATTTTGGAGTCACTTTTATTGTAAATAATAATATATTTCTAAATACTCTACATTCATGTGGATGCTACCATGATTACGGATAGTCCTGAATGAATCGTGAATAAAGAGTGAAAGAGGCATAAATATCATACACCCCCCCACAAATAGCAAATACATCCAATAAGTTTGTACAGTCACAAGCTTGATGTAATCGTTGCGTGCTAGGAATATGGGACCAATTACTAAACGTTTTACTATTTTAATACACATAAGTGAACTTGTTCCACAGTTTTTGTTGCCCTAAAATGGGGGTGACTATGTACAAAAACTGTTGTAATTTCTAAACGATTCACCCGATATGGACAAAAATACCCTCAAATGAAGCTGACCGTCTGCACTTGAACCCCATAGTCATTGTATAATTAAAAATGTCACTTATCCAATACTTTCGGAGCTCACTGTATATTTAAAGCTATGTTCTGATATTTCAGGTGAGTCCAGGGGGCTGAAAGAGAAGAAGGTGGCTAAAACTCGGTCTAAAGTGAAGAGCTCCGATGAAGATGGCAGTCCGAAGAGTGCACAGAAGAAAGTCAAACTTCTCCAGCCGTACGTTTGTTATTGTGAACTCTATCACTTCCTTCCTTGAAGACACTCTTTCATTGGCCTTAATTGTGTGTGTGTGTGCTCGCGCGCTCACCCACAACTCTCATTGTCAGGGGGGAGTTCACTGCTCCAGTTGCTAATTTTGGGAATGTGCATCCCTCTGACGTTCTGGACATGCCAGTGGACCCCAATGAGCCCACCTACTGCCTGTGTCACCAGGTGTCCTATGGAGAGATGATTGGCTGTGACAACACAGATGTGAGTTTCCCCAGAAACCTCCTCTGAGTTTCCCCCAGTGTGTGCACTGACCTATATTGTTGTGTTGATCCTGGGTCTTGAAAGCTACAGTGTGTACAGACTTCATCAAATCCCTGTGTTGATTGTTTTTGCAGTGTTCCATCGAGTGGTTCCACTTTGCCTGCGTGGGCCTGACGACGAAACCAAGAGGGAAATGGTGAGAGAATCAGCCAACCTCCACAGACTAACCATACATACTACACTCACTGGCCAGTTCATTAGATACACACATCTAGTACAGGGTCAGACCACCCTTTGCCTCTAGAACAGCCTGAATTCTTTGGGGCATGGATTCTACAAGTCAGAAACATTCCACAGGGATGTTTGTCCTGCTGACGCAATGGCATCACACAGTTGCTGCAGTTTGGACAGCGGTATGCAGTTGACACCAGGCAGGATGGGTCCATGGACTGCTTATACTAAATCCTTACTCTGCCATCAGCATGACGCAACAGAAACCGGGATTCGTTGGACCAGGTGATGTTTTTCCACTCCTCAATCATCCGGTGTTGTTGATCACGTGTCCACTGAAGCCTCTTCTTGTTTTTAGCTGATAGGAGTGGAACCCGGTGTGGTCGTCTGCTGTAAAAGCCCATCTGTGACAAGGATCGATAAGTTGTGCATTCCTAGAGGCCGTTCTGCACAGCACTGTTGCACTGCGCCGTTATTTGTCTGTTTGCGGGCCCGCCTGTTATCTTGTACGATTCTCGCCCTTCTCCTCCGACCTCATCAACGCTCTGTTTTTGCTCACAGGACTGCTGCTGACTGGATGTGTTTTGTTTGTCACACCGTTCTCGGTAAACCGCAGACACTGCCGTGTGTGAAAAGCTCAGGTGGGCAGCTGTTTCTAAGATATTGGATCCGACGCACCTGGCAATGACGATCATACCTCACTCAATCGCTTAGGTCACTTGTTTTGGCAATTTTAACGTTCAATCAAACAGTAACTGAATGCCGGCTTTATATAGCAAGCTACGGCCACGTGACTCACTGTCTGTAGGAGCGATCCATTTTTATAAACAGGGTGGTGTACCTGATAAACTGGCTGGTGAGTGTGTATCTTACATAACGGAAATAATGATGGGATTTTAAGGTTTACAAACTGAGTATTTCCTTTTTTCTAACTCTGCAGGTATTGTCCACGCTGCTCTCAAGACAGAAAGAGAAAGTAAGCCCCTAAGGTAGAGGAGCCAACCGGTTGTAGAGTCAGGATACTACGTTAGTAATGAAGAGAAAGTAACATGACAGTTTCTGTCCCCAGGATAGTATTACATTGTTTATCGGTCTTCTAGCATAGAGCAATTGGTGCTTTCTTTTTTTGTTTACTTGATTGTTCTGTCTTGGTTTAATGCAGTGTGAAGGAGATATGTGGTTACAGATGTATTTAAAAATGTTTCAAAGGTTATGAGAGTTGATAGGTACGAGAGTTGCTTTGTTTTTACATTTTTATGTTTCTATTTTTTTGTAACTGAACAATAAACACTAAAATGTGACAGTTAGTGTCCATAATAATGTAGTGTGTGTTTGACTACATGTGATTGACTGGAGTGAAGTGGATTGACGTATTGTAATGGATGCAGTGTTGGACCATCGAGAACTGTTGTGCTTTCAAGTTTGTTACATAATTTTGGATTATATTGTGTGCGCTCTAAAACACATATTTTAGCCTGACAGAGTGAGTGAGTGGGGAAATGTTAATTTAAGACATTAGCGCTTTTATCTGTGTGGTAGTTAGTTGATTGAACTACATTTTACTTTTTACATTTTCAAAATGATAGATCTGGTTAAGAGTGAATACATTGCATAATGGGAAATATCAATACTGTAGCTGACACCTGGGTACATGTGAGGAAAATTGTATTTTCAGTTTGAATACAGCTACTACCTCAAATCAGTCTTGTCCTTTTTGTCCTTTATCATGTAGATTGGTTCTGAACAGCATAGCTACAATTGTATGCTGCATGAGGTTATCAGCTTTACTGTACTTGATATTGCAATATTTGAGTTTGCAGTAATAAAGTATCAATAAGATTGTAGCATCAGTTATCTGCAGACAGATGGCGTAGTTTGTTCACGGAAGAGGGTCAGTGGGAGGAGGGGAGCGATGCCGATGACGTAGTCCTTTGGCGCGCTGCTGTTAAAATTCAAAACCCTTCGCCACAAACCGTTTAGAGCAGAACCGTGCTGTTTCAATCTGTTCAACAGTTTCTAAAGATCCGAAATTGTGGCTGAGAGCGCTAAAAAAAATATTGGTAAGTGTGTAATACTTGGTTAACGTTACTTATGTCTGGACTTTTTCTTAGTTGTGAAATATAGCTAGTCAGTTAGTTGACTAAAAACAACGTTAAATACGGTAGCTATCTTAAAATAAATTAACGTAGCTAGCTAAAGTTATCTTGTGGCTAACTAAGGTAGCTTACTGACGTTAAATAGTTCGCGAGTAAATCGAAACAAACACGTAACTAATAGCTAGCTTTCTTTTGACCAAGTTAACTTCGTTAATAAGTTAGTGTGATTGGGTCGTTTCTAGCTACATTGAATGAACTTACCTTACTATAATTAACGATACCTAGAATGTCAACCACTCGGCTAACAAGTTGTTTTTTCGTGTATAGTGATGTCGTGGGACTTCTTTGTGCCTGTGTGCGTGGGTGACCTGGTGAAGACTGGGGGCATTAACCAGTACGTGGTTCAGGATGTCGTCTCCCCTAAACAACTGCCCTCCCATCTCAACAGTAAATATCCCATAGTTTGTTACAGACTTACAATTGTTAGACTATTGTCATCCTGAAATCTGACCAAGCAACTCCTTTACTATTCTATATATTTTCCAGGTTTCAAGGCTGCACTGAGAAGCCAGGGTCCATTGTGTATCCTGGAACACTTTGACACGGGTTACACTGTGCTGCAGTGAGTAGCTACATTTACCCAAATTATTGTATTTTTAATTTCTTAAACCTACCACAACTATGATGTCATTTCTCGAATTTTGACTCATGTTGCATTCTACTGTATGTCACAGGCATTGCCATAAAGTGGACATGAGTGTGAAAGAGGACACCCTGGAGTTACTCATACAAGGTCAGTGTTTGTGATGGTGTGTTGAAATGTCTTTCAACTTATACACATGATGGCATACTTGTGCCTGCTAGTGCTCACTATTCAGCCGAAGTCCTCATCCGTATTTCATTGCGTTCTCTATTAGTGGTGAGTGGCCTGTCCGTCTCCCTGCCCTCCCTCCTCCTCAACGCCTCACTCTCTGCCCCGGACCGCAAGGAGCAGCTCAATGCTGTCAAAATGAGTGTATTCCTCCTCTGCAAGCTCACAGAAATCCTGGAGAGTGACTCTTACAGGCAGAGTATTGTCACTGCACCCAGTAAGGTAGGTCCTTCTGCACCCAGTCATACTTGAATATGTAGTCTCATAGCATGCTCTATAGTAAATTCATACATCATTAATGCCCAGTGATGAGATCATGGCAAGTATGAGCCTATCAGGCTGAGAGTGTGCTCCTTCCTCCTGATTGGTGGGTAATCTTGGCAGAGTGGTGAAGATTGGCTGCTCTGCTGTAAGGGCCCACCTATAGTAAACTAGCAGTCCTCCTCATCCTCTGCCCATCCCAGAGACATGGGAGAAGGCAGGATGGAGGCTGCTGAAATGCTTTGTGTGAGAATATGTTTCAGTTGGCATGGAGACACAACTCTTCATTGATGGCCTTTGCTATGGCTATGACATTTTTCTTTGGTAATCTGAGGGCATTCAAAAACCACACCCAGATCTTTGTGACTGCTATGCATAGTGGACTCATAAACAAGGAGTCACTCTAACTGCATAAGGATAGTGCAGTATACCCTTTCAGTCAATCTAGAATCTCAACCCACCCCAGTCCTGTACTGTGTTGACAGTTTGAAGTGAACTTTCTGTCGACTCCCTCAGGGCAGTAAGAAGGGGAAGGCTGCAGGAGAAGGTCTACTACAGTGGGACTCTGAGAGGGAGACGGTGCTGCAGGCTCTAACCCAGCTCCTTCAGCTGGACATCCGCTCCCTTTGGAGCCTCTCTTTGGTCGAGGAGGAGTTCATCAGGTGAGAGGGCCAGCCTGTGGATGAGTGTGTGGGGCTGGAGGAAACATTGGTTTGTGGAGTTTCACTCTAGGTAGAGAACATAGTGAGCGATGAGCAGCAGTCTACATGACTTACAGTATACTTTATGTCCTCAGCTGTGTAACATGCTGCTGCTATAAGCTCCTGGAGAACCCAACCATCAGCCACGTGAAGAACAAGCCCACCAGAGACGCCATCATTCACCTGCTGGGGGTGCAGGTCAAGAAATACAACCACCTTCTGGGTCAGTAACTCGACACCACCAAACCACTGTTATTAGACAGCTCCATAGAACCTATACTGATGCATGCAAATGTTACTGCTCCACTGGCTTTGTATTAGTGGTATGGTGTTCAAGTGAAGCGTTGTACTGATGTCCTCTCTTTCTCCATCCACAGGTGCCAGTGTGAAGGTGATCCAGCTGCTGCAGCACTTTGAGCAGCTGTCGTCAGTGTGTGCCCAGGCGGTGTCTGTGTGGAGCACTGAGTATGGAGTCAAGGCTATTGTAGGAGAGGTCATGAGGTCAGTTGAAGAGATTACTTTCTGTATTGGTGTGTAATTTTCTGCTAGAATGTCTAAGGTCCTTGTGTCATGTCCTTTTTATCCCTGTTTATAAGGTGTTGCGAGAGAAACATATTAGCGACTTGAGTTGGAATGTGTATGACGTCTCTGTTCTGATGCCCTGTTTTCTATACTGAACCTCCTCTCTCAGGGAGATCGGTCAGAAGTCTAGTGAGGAGCTGGCCAGAGAGGGGTCAGGGGTCAAGGCCTTCTCCAGCTTCCTGTCTGAACTGGGCACCCTGGTCCCAGACATCATGATCCCCAACATCAGTGTGTTACTCACACACCTGGAGGGCGAGGTAACTCATACACCATGATCCATAACATCAGTGTGTTACTCACACACCTGGAGGGCGAGGTAACTCATACACCATGATCCATAACATCAGTGTGTTACTCACACACCTTGAGGGCGAGGTAACTCATACACCATGATCCATGACATCAGTGTGTTACTCACACACCTGGAGGGTGAGGTAACTCATACACCATGATCCATAACATCAGTGTGTTACTCACACACCTGGAGGGTGAGGTAACTCATACACCATGATCCATGACATCAGTGTGTTACTCACACACCTGGAGGGTGAGGTAACTCATACACCATCATCCATAACATCAGTGTGTTACTCACACACCTGGAGGGTGAGGTAACTCATACACCATGATCCCCAACATGATATTTTTTAGTACTACTTTTTCCCTTGAATTTGTGCTTCCTTTGATCAATCATTATGTCCTTAGTATCTTGTCATTACTGAATGTTCAAACCTCTCTGTGCCTGCAGAGCCCTAGTTTGCGTGTGGCAGTGTGTGAAGTGTTGGGAGAGGTTCTGGTCAGGGTCCTGAGTGGAGATGGACTGGATGAGTCTGGCAGAGCTGACAGGGACCGCTTCATGGACACACTGCAGGAGCACCTCCACGACACACACTCCTACGTCAGGGCCCGAGTGCTGCAGGTCTACACGCGCATCGTCAACAGCAAGGTGCGAGTGTGTGTGTGCTTACGTCTCAAAGTGTATCCCAAACAACTATGTTGATGTATGAAGCAAATTCCGGATGCTACTTGCACTGTTATGAAACTGCAGTATTATGTATTCACCAATGCCCAGTGATGAGATCATGGCAAGTATGAGTCAATCAGGCTGAGAGATTGTTCTCCTTCCTGCTGATTGGTGGGTAATCTTGGCAGTGTGGTGAAGATTGGCTGCTCTGCTGTAAGGGCCCACCTACAGTAAACTAGCAGTCCTCCTCACCCTCTGCCCATCCCAGAGACATGGGAGAAGGCAGGATGGAGGCTGCTGAAAGTCTTTGTGAGTGTGAGAATATGTTTCAATTGGCAAGGAGACAACTCTTGGTTGATGGCCTTTGCTATGGCTATGAACAATTTCTTTGGTAATCTGAGGGCATTCAGAAATCTTAGTGACAGCTATGCAGTGGCCTCAACATCAGTAAAGTCACCAACACTTCTGTGCTGGTTTGAAGTGAATTGTCCCTCGACATCAAATCCCTGTGGAAAGGTGACAAGGAGAGCATCACTTCTGCTGGGATTACTGAATGTTCCTCTAATGTCCTGTGTGATTACTCCCCCCCCCCCCCCAGGCTCTGCCCCTGAACAGGTACAGTGAAGTGATGGGGTTGGCAGTGGGAAGGCTGATGGACAAATCCATCAATGTGGTCAAGAGTGCCATCCAGCTACTGGCTGCCTTCATCGCACACAACCCCTACAGCTGCAAGGTGCACGCACACACTCGAACAACCACTACTGTGAAGTACACACACAACACAGTGTCTTACAATTGTTTTTTTCATCTGTAGTTGAGCAGTGCTGACCTGAAGAAACCCCTGGAGAAGGAGACGGATAAACTCCGAGAGCTTAGAGAGAGATTGCAGGAAAACGCACCTGGTAAATTATACACCACCTTTTAGATGTATCTTTTCTATAGTGCCCAATGATGAGACCAAGGCGAATGTGAGCCAACTGAAAGAGGGTTGGGATCTCTTGTCTCGATTGGCCGGTAATCTTGGCAGTGTAGCGAAGATTGGCTGCTCTGCTGTAAGGGCCGGCCTACAGTGACTTGGCCCCACCCACATGTTTCTCCCGTTAAAGAAACACTCTAGAGAATACTGGGAGGGTGCTGACAGTGTGACTGACGTGTGTTTGTCTGTATGTGTGAGGCATGGAGAACCTCTCCTCACTATTCAGTTGGCCTTGAGTGCTCTTTTTTGTTAATCTGAGGGCTTTGTAACAATAGAATTCATTCTGAGCTTCTCTACCTCTTCTGCCTCTTTTTTCCAAAACTATATTTATCATTAAAGGGAAACTCCACTCAAGCTCTATTTTATTTTTTCATGAATCCCCTGATACAGTCCCCAAAAAAATGTTTTGCATGTCAGCAGTCAAGCTTTCAAGATATTGGCCTTTCGAGAAGCAGTGTCACCAGCCACATCATCATGATGCAAAATGATTTTAGGGTTGATTTTTCATTTAACCATATTCCTTTGGTCTCTCCGTCCAGTGGCAGTGATCAAGGCCTCCGAGCTGTGGGCCGCTATGGAGCCTGAGCTGCTCCTCACCGTCAGAGCCGAGCTGGAGCCCACCAATGAGGGGGAACAGCAGGAGAGGGAGGAGGACGAGGCTGGAGAGGACGACGACAGGGCCACCGCCGTACAGATCGCCCAGTTCCTCCGCGTCAACAAATACCGGTAAGTGGGGGGGCTCGTTCTATTCATTCTATTTCTATCCATTTAATCCTATCCAATAGGCAAAATTAAATAACTTTGAAACACTGCCCACGTGACTAGATTTGTATTAAGTCAGGATCAAATGTTTATAGAAATGAGATACCAATTTGCATTCCAAGCTGAACTCTACAGTCATCGCATAATAACTGATTGTTGTTTGTGTATCAGGAATGCAGTGCGTCTGTGTGTGCGAGCCCACAGCCTGTTCCCAGAGTCTGAGATGTTCTCATCTCTGTCCACTCTCACCCCCGAGACTCTCTTGGACACACTGGCCCTGCTCTTCAAAGGTACTGAACTCTGTCTGTCAATCACATCATGAAGAATGTGTATTGGTTAAGTGTAGGAGATAGGAGGGGGGAAAGTTAGCATTCTGAAAATTTTGGGTCATTTAGTGCACTTTGAAAGAACCGCATAATACAAGTCTAGTAAGTAAACTATTCAGAACTAACCAGCACTCTGCTGAAAGAGTCGTAATCACTCAATCAAAACACTTTCATATCGATTAAACAAATGATTCAGTACCAAGCCTTCAAAAACAAGTGGTGAAATCAGTGCTAGAATAAGAGTATGATATAACCAATCAAAATGTAATTAAGGTCAATCTAGTGCTGTGGGCTTTCAGCAGTGTAGGAGGTGTAGTTCTAGATGACAGCATTACTGATGGGGTGGGTGATAATGTTTTCTACTGGTAAATCACCCAACCCTAGCTCTAACACCTGAGAACTAACACTGGTCTTAATTTTAGACCACTATTTAGTTAAATCATATGGCCTGGAACAAATGTGTCCTCACACTGTGACAGGATTTAAGATGTTCACGTCTGCTCTCATTAGAACATTTTTCTTCTTCCCCAGGTCCTGACCAGGACACCTCTGAGATCAGAGAGGACCTGCCTTCCACCCCCCAGAAGGAGAGAGCAGGGGATGGGGGGAAGGAAGGGGTGGAGGAGAGTGAGCTGAAGAAACAGGAGATGCTGTTGCAGTATCTGAAAGACACTGAGAGCTTTGCCCTGCAGGTGGAGAGAGCCATCGCTGTCATCAACACCATGCTCTACTGGAAGACTACCTCAGGTACAAACACACCTCATCTTACCTACACCTGCATTACCATACCTTTATCACCTGCACAGTCAACATCTCACCCCAATGACTCCATGCATGTGTTCTGAGACAATGTAATGTGTGGGGTATTGAGGAATGAATGTGTCTCAGTGGTCCAGGAGGCAGTGCAGTTCTGTGTGACAGTATGCGAGTTCAGTGTGGCAAACTCTCTGACTGGCGTGAGGAAGATGCTGCCTCTGGTCTGGTCTACTGACGCTGCCATTAAAGATGCTGTGGTGCAGGCCTACAGACGCCTCTACCTCAACCCCCAGGGAGACAACACCAGGTACGCTGTCACACCTTCAAACTGTTGCCACAGGCACGTTCTATCAACCCATCAGGTCCCTTGATCCCACTACCAATTTGCACTGCCTCCTGGACCCGCGGTTTCAACTCTCGGGCTGCGTTTATAGACATGCAATCCCATTCTGATCTTATTTTCACTAATTGGTCTTTTGACTGATCGGATCAGCTCTGAAATGATGTGAAAAAAATTGTGATTGGTCAAAAGACAGAATTGGGCTGCCTGTGTGAACACATCCTGTACTACATTTTCTGCTGTGCATTTGTTAATCTTGCTCCCGCTAGCACATTGCTGCTGAAAGAGATGCAGACTCAAGGTAGAAGTTGAGGTGGGAAATTGCACAATTGACCGTAGAACAATGTCTTGGAGCAACTTCATCAACCTCCAATGGGCTCTGCTCTGGTGCCTGACACTCTCTCCCTCTCAGGGCTAAAGCTCAGACTCTAGTGGACAGTCTGTCTGAACTGATGGTGGATGCCTCTCTGGGGACAATCCAGTGTCTTGAGGAGATAGTGAGTTTCTCTTATTATAGTCTTTTATTATCCATTCAGTCATCAGTACTTGCCAGTGATTGTTAGCCCTTACTCTTTACTGATTACTCTACCCATCCTGTCATCAGTACTACCCAGTGATTGTTAGCCCTTACTCTTTACTGATTACTCTCTATCCATCCTGTCATCAGTACTACCCAGTGATTGTTAGCCCTTACTCTTTACTGATTACTCTACCCATCCTGTCATCAGTACTTCCAGTGATTGTTAGCCCTTACTCTTTACTGATTACTCTCTATCCATCCTGTCATCAGTACTACCCAGTGATTGTTAGCCCTTACTCTTTACTGATTACTCTCTACCCATCCTGTCATCAGTACTACCCAGTGATTGTTAGCCCTTACTCTTTACTGATTACTCTCTATCCATCCTGTCATCAGTACTTCCAGTGATTGTTAGCCCTTACTCTTTACTGATTACTCTCTACCCATCCTGTCATCAGTACTACCCAGTGATTGTTAGCCCTTACTCTTTACTGATTACTCTCTACCCATCCTGTCATCAGTACTACCCAGTGATTGTTAGCCCTTACTCTTTACTGATTACTCTCTATCCATCCTGTCATCAGTACTTCCAGTGATTGTTAGCCCTTACTCTTTACTGATTACTCTCTACCCATCCTGTCATCAGTACTACCAGTGATTGTTAGCCCTTACTCTTTACTGATTACTCTCTACCCATCCTGTCATCAGTACTACCCAGTGATTGTTAGCCCTTACTCTTTACTGATTACTCTCTACCCATCCTGTCATCAGTATTACCCAGTGATTGTTAGCCCTTACTCTTTACTGATTACTCTCTCCATCCTGTCATCAGTATTACCCAGTGATTGTTAGCCCTTACTCTTTACTGATTACTCTCTCCATCCTGTCATCAGTATTACCCAGTGATTGTTAGCCCTTACTCTTTACTGATTACTCTCTACCCATCCTGTCTTTCAATAATTAACCCCGTTCTCTCTCATCTAATTTGTTCCAACACCACCTCTCTCATGTCATTCCAGGTCCAGGAGTTTTTTGGTGGTGGCAGCAGCATGCAGTCCACGGTGGTGCAGGTTCTGTGGGAGAGGTTCACTGGCAAACGAGAGACCTCCAGCCTGCACAGACGAGCAGCAGTGCTGCTTCTGGGAATGGCTGCACGGTAAGGCCCACACACAAACACAAGTTCTAACTCCACACCTCTATCTTTAAGTCCCCTTTGACTTCTTGCCCAATGATGAGACCAAGGCGAATGCGAGCCAACTGAACGAGAGTGTTGGGTTCTCCTTTGTCTTGATTGGCCGGTAATCTTGGCAGTGTAGCGAAGATTGGCTGCTCTGCTGTAAGGGCCGGCCTACAGTGACTTGGCCCCACCCACATGTTTCTCCCGTTAAAGAAACACTGTAGAGAATACTGGGAGGGTGCTGACAGTGTGACTGACGTTTGTCTGTATGTGTGAGGCAGGGAGAACCCTACCTCTCCTCAATATTCAGTTGTCCATGAGCGCTCTTCTTTGGTAATCTGAGGGCTTCTACACCTGTATGAGTCTTTCGGAGGGGTTGAGTTAAAAGTGGAAGTAAAATTTCTGTTGGCCTTGTGGCCATTTGACTATCTTAATCTCTTGATCTTTGTTTAATATGAGACTGATCCAAGTCCAGTTTAGCTGTTAACCTCCCATTGACAAGGTTCCCTTATTGATGTATGGTAAACTGTTCCTAGGCCTGCACCTATTGGCAACTCCTACCTGTGGCGCTTGGCTTTGTCTCAAGTCTGGTGTTGGTTAATTTGTCCACTGAACCTCATTAAGGCGCCTGCATGCTTCCCATCTGTAACACTTCAGAAGACGTCACAAGATGTAATAATATATGCACATGTTTATTTTAGACTTAGGTTTTTTCAGTTCGGGGGCACCAACTCTACACCCCGTTGTCGGTGATTGGTCAACAGTAGGGATTCTTCAATAGTCTGTCATTCAGAGACGACTTGTTTTCGTGCAGGTTTTTTCATTGAGAAATACTGCTGAAAACATCTTAGTTGCAAAAACAAACAAAAAAGATATCCTCAGCATAAATGTGAACTTTGTCATTAATTTCTATCTTAGATTAATTCAGACTATTTTGAGGAAGTGTACTGGCTACGCTGTCTCAAAATGGACAAACAGTACTATTGACTCTTTTGTTTTGTCGTTAAAGTGAATGTCTTAAGAGTATGCTAGCATACTCATTTGGTTAGCCGAACTGAAGCATGCTGGTGCCTTTATTCTGTCAGTAGGAGCACAGCAGAGTACAGACTTCTCTCCATTGAGTCTAAGTCACGACCACACACATCTGGGCTCACCGCCAGGGCTTTCAATGAAGAACGAGCGTTTTAAACACACATTCTGTCTCCTTCAAAGACAGCCACTGCCGGTGGAGGGGTGAGGGGGACTATCTGCAGTCCACCCACACTGTAATGGACAATACCGTGCCACTCTTTCCGTAACCTGTTTAATCCTCCCCTCACTTCCTCTAACCCTCCCTCCTACACACAATCCCCCGTAGACTGTATGTGTTCTGCGCAGGGCCCGAGCACCGACGAGATGATTAATTAATCTGGAGCCTGGGCATAATTTAAATGACGTAGCCTACTACTCTGTGTGTAGACATGGCAGTATGTACATTTACTGATAAGAACATTTGTGCACCCCACACTAAAGTTGCTGTGTGTAATAGCATTTTTGTATGTGTGTTCTTGTATCAGATTAGATGTGGCATTTTAGATTATTCAGTGTGTAGACTAATGTAATTGTGTATTTCTCTGTGTAGAGCAGAGAGGGAGGTGGTCCTCAGTAACCTGGACACTCTGTGCTCTGTGGCTCTGGGAGAGAAGTTGACTGAAGACTTCCTATTGGCCAGAGACTCAGTTATCACCATCTGTAACATCACTGACCATGTCAGGGTAAGAACCCACACGTAGATTCCTGGCCTAGACTTTCTAGAGGTCTAGGGTTGTCCCAGACAAACAGTATCTTGGTTGACCAAAAGTCACATGTTCTTTCAACATGTTCTATGGTTGAAATTTAAAGTAATGTCTTCATTTATACATACATACACACACATACACACACACCCAATGTGTTTGAATAAACTTAACTATACTGAACAAAAATCTAAACATGTAAAGTGTTGGTCCCATTTTTCATGAGCTGAAATAAAAGATACCGACACATCCAGCTTCTTTACCTTTGGGATCGTCTGAGGGGGAGGCTGGATGCTGAGCAGTATTTCTGTTTTTAATTGTTCCGGAAAATGTATTCTGATTGGCTGGGCCTGGCTCCGTAGTGTGTGGACCCAGGCCCACCCATCATGACTGCACCTCTGCCCAGTCCTATTAGATTTCAATATTTTCTGCTTGTTTGAAACTGTGTAAACAACTCTGGTATTTTTTCTAACAAAAATCTACATCCTTTATTACAGCAAAGATTAAAAACAGCCACATTTGAAGTTGCTTTATCTGCCATTCTGTGGTTGTTAGAGGCTTGGTGCTCACGGAATCAGTAGGCTATTAAACACTCAAACTGGCAACAAACAGGATCCGTTTTATTTCTGTAGAAATTGATTTATAAAGCCAGGGACATTTTAACAGTTATGCTATGGATTATATATCGAAGTTAGTTTCCTCTCAAGTTTCTTAGACAATTAAGGCTAGGGCTAATTTCTCTTCTCCTTGCTCTGCTTCTGCCGCATTGTTCGCAACAACAATATGCTGGTTAACTTTGCTATTATGCACATAGCAACATAAAGGGAAAGGTGCCAATTCAGCGGCGCACTGAAGATTACGTTTCAGAACCGCGGACAGCGCTTTCTCCCGCTATCCATCGTGTGAAAAACTGCATTTGTTATAAAATAATATATTTATTACTGTTGCACCATTTTCTTACAACATATAATCACTTACAAGTTCAGTAGCTCATGTCTTAGAGTGATGAACTGTGCCATCCCCGTGGCCTCTGCAATGGATTAGTCCACTGAGACAGGTGGGAATCAGACAGGAGTCTTGTGCACCATGAACATTTTTTTTTTAACTTCTTGACTAAAATCTCAGTCAACCAACAGCCTGAACTAAACAATCTACCAGGTGACTAAATGGGGTCAACCCTATACAGTTTGAATTGTGTAAAGTGATTTGAGTTGAATTGTCCCCCCCAGCAATGCAAAGGAGCTCCATTCAGACTGCCTCAGGACAACCAGCTCTTTACCTGCCTCACTCAGGCCATCGCTGAAGGTGTGTACACACACGGTCTCTTGAGTGGAAGAATGTAGTGTATCTGCCCCTGACTCTTAACTGACTATCTGTCTGGTCCCGCCCCAGGTGTGGTGATGGCGGACCCTCATTGGCAGAGCTTCATGGAGCAGGCTGTCCGTCTGCTGTACTTCCTGTCCGAGTCCCCAGACCAGCTCTGCTCCCGCCTCCTCCAGCGCTGCTCTCGTCTGCTATTGGACCAGATCACGGAGGGCGGGGAGATGTTAGCAAACAAGGATGTCAGCCAGTCGCCGGGTGCATCTCAGGACCCTGAGGAGCAGGGAGAACAAGGTAAGCGACAGAGTGGATATCTGTCTCTCACCTATTTTTATGTATTATGATGACCAGTATTTTGTACTTTATGATCAGTACGGTGTTCTTGTCCCTCTAGTCCCTGCAGTGAGCTGCGTGTCCCT